>NW_015388870.1:74781-119760 GCF_001527695.2 Protobothrops mucrosquamatus
CTTGTCCTGCCTTCAGGCGCTTTGGAGAATAGCTTGACTCCCTCTTCTTTGTGGCAACCCCTGAGATATTGGAACACTGCTACAAACACACAATCTCTCTCTCTCTCTCTTTCCCTTCTAGCTCATGGTGACTAACCTGGTTATTTTTTCCTTTCTTTTCCGAAGGTGGCTTCTCTGGAAATCTGCTCAGAATGCTCCGCGCCTTCCGCCTGCTTCTCTTGAACGCAGCCTGCGTGAGAGGCATCCAGCCTCCAGCATCCAGGCACCCCATCTGTGGCTCCGTCTTCCAGCAGAGATCTCCTTTGAAGCCAATTCTGCCCCGGGCTTTGAGTGAGTTGTACATACCATCTGAATTTTCCTCCTCCCAGCACTCGTGACCTAGTAGCGGTGTTCGCACAACTTAGCTCAGAAGACACAACTTGCTTTTTGCACAGTACGCTGACTGCCGACCAATAAATAAATAAATAGAGGTGGTACGTTAAGCAGAAACAAAGAAGACCTCCAAGGTCCCTTCCAACTCTGTTCTAATGTTTTAATGTTCAAACTTCCTTTACTTCCTTCTCAAATCTTGAGCCTCCTCAGTATAACATTAACCCTTCCCCCTCAGTGTTCCTTTTCTTTAAATCTAGTATTTAAAGCAGTGTTCCAGTACTGTATTTGAGAGGCTGCCACAAAGAAGAGTGGGGTCTTCTCCAAAGCACAGAAGGCAGGATAAGAAGCAACGGATGGAAACTAATCAAGGAGAGAAGCAACCTAGAACTAAGGAGAAACTTCCTGACAGAACAATTAACCAGTGGAACAACCTGCCTCCAGAAGTTGTGGGTGCTCCATCACTGGAGGTTTTTAAGAAGAGACTGGACAGCCACCTGTCTGAAGTGGTACAGGGTCTCCTGCTTGAGCAGGGGGTTGGACTAGAAGACCTCCAAGGTCCCTTCCAGCTCTATTCTGAATAAAAATCACAGACTAGAGAATGCAGTAGATCCTAAGTATTAATGGCGTTTTTTTAAATCTTGTATTTAGTTCAAATAGAAGTAATTTGCAAAGACAGTAAATCTTCTAAGGAAGATGGAGAGGAACAAACCAATCTGGGATTGTTTACTACAAGTGTTTTCAGTCTGCAAACAATGGCTAAATCCTTATTCAGTGATTTGCCCAGACATTCTTAACCAAGAGAGACCTCTGCTGGTGAAAGTTTACTTTAGATTTTCTTTATGTTTTATGTTTCTCTGTTTATCTGTTCAGTATCACCTCCCCGAGGTGCTACTTTCTATTGAATCCCTCTACTACGTACTCCGCACAAGTTATAAGGCAACTTTTTCGGAGCCTGTGTGTTATACGAAACCAGCCGTTGTGGTTTCTAAACGTCAATCCATGGCTTGTATGCTCTGCAAACATCCAATTGTGGCTGAGTCAATAAACCACAGCACCAAAATTTGTCTTTAGCGCGATGCATGAAACTAGCTTCTGAAGCTTGTAAACTGTGGTTTGGCCGCCTAACGCGGTCTGCGGCCTTGTCACACAACGCAAACATCTTCTCTCTCTATATATATATTTTTTAAAAGTCGTTTAGGCTTTTAGAGCTAGAACCCGTGAGTTGTTGTTTTGCTGCAGTGCTGAGATAAAAATGTACTGTATTTTTTTTTAAAAAAAATCACTACAAGAAAAACAAGAATGCTACCACTTCATTTGCAGTGGAAAAATCACTTAAGGGTTGTTGTTTTTTCCTTTCCCCAGAGAATAATTTGGTGACATTTTTTAATAAGTTTAATACTGGAGCATTATTAATCAGGCTTTCACTGAAGTCTGGACAGGAATGTTCTGCTTTTTATTATAGCATCTCTAGTATCCTACAATTCCTTGAGTTTTCCATGATTGGATCGTGGTCCAAATAAAGATATTAGCAAAACAAAAAAACAAAAAAAACACCTGCTCCTGGGGAGATTTTCAAGTTGAGGAAAGTACAGATACTGAAGCCTACAGAATGGAGAGGAGAAGGATAATCAAAAATAGCAGCATTGGCATCTCCCACCGTTAAGCCAGCTCTAACATTCTTCCCGAGAGAAATTGCAAATAAATTATCAAGCGTCCTGAGCATAAGGCAGAAAAACAGAAGCCTCTTTTTTTTCCCTCCCTAAGGGCTGTAAGGCAGATTTTGGCAGGGTGACGGCGTGAAGCTTGCTCTTCGATTATTTAATCGGGCGATTCCTCGTTTGTCATTTAAAAGGAAGGCTTCTCCACCCACGTTGGCAAAAACCTCCGATGCTTCACGAAGCGTTCGAGAGCGGCAAAGCAAACTCGTTGGACCCCCAGTCATGGGGGGGGGCTTTCAGGCACTGTACAGCTGTCTGGATTTGCAGAGGGGCTGAAGAAGGCGGTGATGCTCTTTGGCTGGCTTGCAAGGCTCCAGAGAACACCAAAGGAAGCAGGTTCCACAGCAGAATTGGCCACAGCTCCATCCGGTGCTGGATGGCTTCTTGGTGGGCATGGGGGAGAAGTCAAAATCGGCGACCTGTACGTCAGCGACGAGACAAAAATCTGTGTTAGACCAGAAAGAAACTGAGCTGCTGGAGAATTAGCAAGTAACTCTCAACTACTCATCCCGTCACGGAACTGGGGAGGAGGACTGGGGTGGACTGGGAAGAGGACAGGAGGGACTGGGAGGAGGACAGGGAAGACTGGGGAGGACTGGAGGAGATGGGAGGACTGGGGTGGACAATCCTTGCACATGAACAGATCTTAAGTCTTCGGTTGGAACATCTGGGAAGAGGCAGCCAAACGATAGATCAAAGCTGTTGAGTTGGCTGGCCTAGCAAAATAAAGATTGCTCACCTCCACCAGATCCTTCTGTTGCACAGGGCTTCGGAAGGTCATGTAGACGGCCAGACCCAGCGTGGCCAGCAACAGGATGAGGCAGGGCAGGATGAAGGAAGCTGGATGGATCCCTGTTGAAGGACAGAAGGAAAAATCCTTGGGGGTAGCATCAGCAGCTTTCTGCCGGTGTCCTTCAGGCAAGGTTGAGCTAGCAAACATTCACGAATGACCCAAGTTCCTCTCATTTCCAAGGACTATGATAGCCGAGGGGAGCTTCCAAGGTCAAGAGAAGGATACCTTAAGATGTTACGTTTAGCAATAGCACTTAGACTGATATACCACTTCACTAGGCTTTACAGCCCTCTCTAAGCGATTTACAGAGTCAGCATGTTGCCCCCAACAATCTGGGTCCTCGGTTTACCGACCTCAGAAGGATGGGAGGCTGAGTCAACCTGGAGCCGGTCAGGATCGAACTGCTGGCAGTGGGCAGAGTTTCCAATAGCACTTAGATTTATATACCCCTTCACAGTGTTTTACAGCCCTCTCTAAGCAGTTTACAGAGTCAGCCTCTTGCCCCCAACAATCTGGGTCCTCGTTTTACCGACCTCAGAAGGATGGAAGGCTGAGTCAATCTTGAGCCAGTCAGGATCGAACTCCTGGCGGTGGGCAGTGAATTAGCCTGCAGTACATGAGTTAGCAAGCAGTACCATGACAACTGCATTCTAACCACGGCACCACCATTATTTATAAATGTACCTCATTTGTAAATGTACATTCTCACCTCCCCTTTTCTTCTCGCGCCTCAAAGCTTCCCGTCTTCTTCTCTAGCTTCCCCGAGTCCTCCCACCTGTGACCAGGGGATGCTGTGATGGTTGTTAAGTGTGACAACTAGTCATCATTTACTTGTTTTCGGCGCCGTTGTAACTTCAAACTAAAAGAATGGTTGTAAATCAAGGGTTCCACCTCCCCCCCGTTTTTACAGTGTGTAATCAGTGTGGAGTTATTATTTATATTGACCACCAGATGGCAGCACATGATATTTTAAATCATTGGCTTGAGATTTTGACCTCCATAAGGTATTGAAAGATCTTGCCTTCAAGCAATATGGGAAGGGAGGAAATCAAATGGAGAAGAAATCGGGTGCATGGGCAAAAGAGCCCCATAGATCCATCCAAACCTCACCCGAGGGCCTTATCTGAATCTCCTGGTAGGACTGCAAGATGTTCACCCGGTTCTCCACCCGGATGCTAAGGCAATATTCTCCAGCATTGATGAAGGTGTGGTTCAGATAGTATTGTGTGCTGTTCATCACCACTAGATGGCACTGGTCTCCCACAAGCGCAATACACTCCGTCTTGATTAACCAGCATAAACTGAGTGGGGGACTAAAAAGAAACGAATACAAAGAACAGTGTTGGGCTCACAAAACTAAAAAAAGACGTGGGATTCCTCCAAGCATATTCCTCACCTTGCCAAAAATCAAGCGTGCTACCATCCCTATAAAACTGGGCTGCCCAAACTTGGCAACTTTAAGACTTGTGGACTTAAAGTCCACATGCTGGCTGGGGAATTCTGGGAATTCAAGTCCACAGGTCTTACAGGTCTCATGGATCAGGGATCTCCAACCTTGGCAATTTTAAGACTTGTGGACTTCAACTCTCAGAATCCCCCAGCCAGCATGTCCGTCTCATTCTCTTGGTGATGATTTTGGGGAGGTGTTTTGCCTGGAGACCATCTTTCCTTTCTTTTTCTGTTTAGGCCAGTGATGGCGAACCTTTTAGAGACCGAGTGCCCAAACTGCAACCCAAAATCCACTTATGCATCTTCGGGTGCCGGGTGGGTGTGGCCCATTGGCTGGGTGTGGCCAATTAGGTGGGTGTGGCCCATTGGGTGGGCGTGGTTGCAGTGGTAACAGCAGACTGGGTGGGACTAAAAAATTCAATCAATCAATTCCAACTTTGCAAGATCTTTTTTTTTCCCGCGAGAAGTTGAAATTGACTGATTGATTGAACCTTTTTTTTTGCATACAGAGGCAGAGGCCTAAAGCAAAAAGGTTTTATAAAACCCAGATGAAGGCCTAGGACTGGGGCGATGGCGTGGGTGCCCACAGAGAGCACTCTGAGTGCCGCCTCTGGCACCCGTGCCATAGGTTCGCCACCACTGGTTTAGGCTGTGCTGGAATGTTTTGAAAAAAAGAACTGAGTTGCCCCTTTGCTCAACCAGATTGAGAGATGAATTGTGTCCTTTCAGATTGCAAATATTAACAGCTCCTGAAGGGTAGCAGTGCGTTCTGTCCTATGCATTGCTCACACATGTGATTCCGCTGAGGCCGAAGCTAAGACTGGATCCATCCATTCAAACATATAAATATTTAACTCTTTCATGTTGGTTAAATCTGCTCCGCCTCTAGGGCTGCATTGAAAGCTTCCAGGAGAAGGTGTGGCCGAATCCCCCGATTTACAAAGGGGCCAAAATCAGCCTCAATCTGATCTGAACGGGAGATTTGATTCAGGCCATCAGAATCCATCTGACAATCTGATTCAGATCCTTGAGTTGGTTCCGCTGACGGCTGGATCGGTTTGAAATGCAGTTTTCGGATTAAATGGTTTGGATTTGAATCGACGTTACAAAATGGGGGGCCATCTACAAAAGACATCCATTGAAATAAGGATACATTTTCTGACAGAACAATTAATCAATTGCCTCCTGGGGTTGCGGAAAATATTTTGGATTTCTTAAAAAAAACCAAAAAACAACCCTATGGCTTACCTCCCTTGGATGTGCAGAGATAAATTTAAGTTTTCCATGACACGAGCTTCGGTGGCGCCTGTGATGTTAATGCTCCTTACAGCATCTAGGAGAGCAAGAGATAAGGAAGAAAAGATAACGAGAAACAGTAAGCCAGAAATTGCCACCTTTGTCCTAACTTCTTAAGCTGGGATGTTTCAAAGGTGGACTCAAATTTTTCCTAGTCTAAACAACCCACTGAGTAATAGCAATGGGGGGAGGGGTCTGCTTCGCCTTTGGTGCAGCAAACCTGAGGGCAAGGTTTGCCAATTCCAATAAAACACAACTGAGTTAATACAGGACGGGAGGCAGCCGAACCTAACTAAAGAGGGTGAGGATGGAATAGTTAGTTATGCAGTTGAGAACGTGCACGTCATTGGATCCAGCTGCAAAGTACTTGACTGGATAGAGCAGCACATGGTATCTAGTGAGGGAATTGGGGTGGGGCTGTGAGAGTAGGACTACAAAGACCATTATTCTGAGGGAACCAAGAGAAAAGGATTTCCTGATTGTATTTTTTTTCCTCCTAAGAAGTTACGATTAAACTGGCTTCTAGTGTCTACTGCTTTGATTAACGTTCCTATGTGTTTTAGGGCTGAGCTGACAAAGTGGGTTGTTTCTGAAGTCCCTGGGAAGGCAGTTAGAGGAGGAGAATAAATGAAAAAGAATATCTGTAGCTTGAAATGAGGGGTCCTCGGTGCCCTCTGAGTTTGGTGGTTTTCTTGCAGACGTTTCATGACCCAACTAGGAAACATCACCAGTGCTAGAAGGGAATGGGGTTTGTGGAGAGGAAGAGGAGGAAGAGGAAGAGGAGGATGACTGTGCGGTTCTTGATGGTCTCTGAGCTTGGTGATTTTCTTGTAGACATTTCATGACCCAACTAGGTAACATCACCAGTGCTAGAAGGGAATGGGGTTTGTGGAGAGGAGGAGGAGGAGAAGGAGGAGAAGAAGAGGAAGAGGAAGAGGAAGAAGAAGAAGAAGAAGAAGAAGAAGAAGAAGAAGAAGAAGAAGAAGAACAACAACAACAACAACAACAACAACAACAACAACAACAACAACAACAACAACAACAACAACAACTGTAGGGTCCTTGGTGCTCTCTGAGCTTGGTTGTTTTCTTGCAGACGTTTCATGACCCAACTAGGAAACATCATCAGTGCTAGAAGGGAGATGGGTTTGTGGCGTGGAGAAGAGGAGGAGGAAAAGGAGGAGGACTGTGGGGTTCTTGGCTCCCTCTGAGCTTGGGGGTTTCCTTGCAGATGTTTCATGAGCCCAAACTAGCTAACCCCATGAGTGCTAGGAGAGAGGAATGTTTCTGATTTATTTCGCTTGTCCCTAATTTCTCTTAAAGCCTCCAAGATTTGCAGCCTTTGCATCTTGCCTTGAGTTTCTCGCTTTGCTTGGTCTTCCTCCAGCAACTTCAGCGTCCTGGTGAAATGTCCCGTTTTCTGGACAGCCTCGTTGGGGGGCACCCTGCTCGTCCCCTCTCGTCTCCATTCTGCAGCGATGGGGAACATTGCAATGGAATCTTATTAGGAAACAGAGCTGGCATTTCTAGTCGCGTTTCTTGTCTGGTATACCTGGAAGGTTGACCTCCTTCTTCCAAATCTGAAGGTCCAAATCTCCCTCAGCCTCCTTTAACCATCTGTGGGTCCTTCTGACGTTTTCCCCTCCGCCCATTAAGCCACTGGGGCAGTGTTGGGACTAACTAACTAACTGCAGCTTAGCTAAGAAACCCCGGTTGAAGAAACCAAGCTTTAAAGCCTGGATCCAGCCAAAGTTAGCTTTTTCAGAATATTTCCCCCCCCCCCCCAAAAGTAACTGATCAGATGCAAGCAGTAGGAAGAAGGAACAGGAATGGTCATCTAAAGACTTGTCCCCCTTGGAGTGAAATGTTCACACATTTGTGTGATGAACTAATCATGAAGGGTAACATTCAGTCAGGAAGCTATTTAAAGCCAGCGAGTCTAAAAGCTGTCCTAGGTTTAGGACTGTGTGGCACAAATCAGAAACAAAAAATAAAATAAAAGCAAGGATGTTCAACATTTGACTTTTCATCCTCTTTTTTTGATTTTAAAGGGGTCTGTTTCTATTTCTGTCCTTGGATGCAGAAATAGTTCCCAACTGCCACCAATTTGGTGTGTGATTGTTTTTATGGTTTGTCTATCGGGTTTTTATTTTTGTAAGCTGCCCAGAGTCACTGAGAGTGAAAAAGCGGACGTATACATTTTCTTAAATAAAAAAAAAAAGAAATGGTTTTCCCGTGCTGTTTCTTGAACTTAAGTTGTCTTGTTGACAAAAACTGATCTCTTTTATTTCTGACTCTACAAGTGGAATTTATATAACCCAACAGAGCTACTGGGGAAATATAACAAAACAGGATCCCTAACTTCATCATTCTAATTTGATTGCCCGGGGTTAACACAACACATTCGCCATGAATAGCGATCATGACTGATGTAACAAACTCGGTTTTCTGGGTTTCCCTAACACACGGACAAAGCAGATGGCTAAATTGTAATCAGCTCGTTGGGAGTTTAGCGTGTGTGTTGTGTGGAAACAACCCTTGCCTTGTTTTAACCCAGAGATACGGGGAGAATATATACTGCAGAATATATTTAGCTTTTGAATAATGTTTCAAAGATATGCAGTATGTTTTCTCCTATGATCAGGGACGTGACTGAATGGGCTGAATCCTGAGATCGATACTTTATCTATATTGATTTATTTTTTCCTAGTAATCATATTAATAAAGGGTGTTTGGGGGCATCCTTAGGCATCCCCACAGCTAGGGTTGCCAAGTCTGCTTCCAAAAAATAGCAGACAAGCGGGGGGGGGGGTTAAGTAGTAAAAAAAGCAGACTGTACAGCTTTAGATTACGTACCATTTCATCATAAAGCTTTTGAATAAAAAAAATGTCCACTATTTTGTGAAAAAAAATAGTGAACATAATGTGAAAAAAGTGGACTGTCCGCCCAAATAGTGGACACCTGGCAACCCTACCCACAGCTTCAGCTTCTTTTAATTTCTTTGGACTGTGACTCTTAAAAGTCATTTCCCCCTCTCCAACCAGAGACAAGAAAATTCTGGAATCCCTAAAGTAAATAATACCAGCTATGGCACTTTAATACATTCGCCTCTGGAAAGCCGAGGACATCTTATCAGGAATGGCACCAAGCTTATGCCAGCAAAAGGTTGACATTCCAGGATGTTGTCGGTCCTGTTTTCTTCACCCTCCCGAGAAAGAGGAGTTTGATCTTACTTACCTGCAGCTTTGGTGACCAGAAACAGCATTCCCCAAATCACCTGGAAGAAACTGAGGGCAGAAAACAGCAGCGCCATTTAGGAGAGGATGGCTTCGGAAGGAAATCTCTTCTGCCGTCTGCTCAGTGCCGGGAGAATCGGATTTCATCTTCTGTAGGGCTGGCTCTGCTTTTTCCATTTCCTTCAGGAGCAAAACAGCCCATGGTAGCTGCTGACCTCTGTCGGCAGTCTGAGAAAAGTGGCCTAGTTCTCTGCATTCCCTCTTCTTCTGTAGCTGAGGCTCTGTCCATGCAGAAAAAGTTCTTGTTAAAAAATCCTCAGGATTTTTTTCCCCCCCACACACCCAGGCTGCCTTGTAAGGAGCCATTTGATTAAGGCACCAGGCTAGAAGCTAGGAGACGGTGAGTTCTAGTCTTTGCCTTAGGCATGAAAACCAGTTGGGTACTTTGGGCCAATCCAGGAGATAGTGAGTTCTAGTCTTGCCTTAGCCATGAAAGCCAGCTGGGTGACTTTGGGGCCAATCAAAAGTCACCAGGAGACTGGGAATTCTAGTCCTGCCCTAGGCATGAAATCTGCCTAGGTGACTTTGGGCCAATCACCGGGAGATGCCCAACTGACCTCACAGGGTTGTTGAGGGGAAAATAGGGGGAGAAAGAACGTATGTTGCTGCTGAGTTATTTTTAAACACAAAAAGGCAGGATGTAAAGAAATAAACAATAAATAAATTTGTGGCGGATTCTCCAGGATCTTACACAACAAAGGTTTCAAGTGTCCTTTTTAGGAATAACATGTGTCCTTTGCGAGACAGGAAGTTGTTATTTTAGTTTTTTTTAATGCAAAAAACCCTGTATGTTTTAAAATAGAACTATGAGTGTCTTTCTGGGTGGATTTTGATGCTTTATATACATTTCCTGCATTGTTTTGCTTCATGTATTTCCCACAGTTATAAATGCATTGTAACCAGACCTAAAAATAATTGCAAATTATTGGTTTAGCATAATATGTAACCAATTAGAACACGCATCGTGTCAACGTTTTATTCCATAACATTTTGAACACCCTCAAAAGATGAATTCCATGCAGGCTGGGGAATTCTGGGAGTTGCAATCCATGTTGCCGTGTCGGAAAAATGCTGATGTAAACTATCCTCCTCTTGTAACAAAGCGGAATAACTTTGCTGGACACAAATCAAAAATAGAATTTTCTTTGTTTTGCCTTCCTGGTGCGAACCCATCCAAAAACTCAGCCAGGCGAGGATGATTAACCTGTTAGTTGGAAGGACAAGATGACATTCCTGCAAATGTAAGTAGAAGCAGTTGGGGAAAAAAATCCTTGTTTTCCAATCAAGGGAAGCCAATAGAAACCGCAGCAACTAATTAAAGAGATGACTTTGGTGAGGGGAAAAAAATTGTAGCATTTTAAAGAGATGCATTAATGCAGTGTTTCTCAACCTTGACAATTTTAAGGCATGTGGACTTCAACTCCCAGAATTCCACAGCCAGCATTGCTGGCTGTGGAATTCTGGGAGTTGAAGTCCACATGCCTTAAAATTGTCAAGGTTGAGAAACACTGCATTAATGGCAGGATTTGCTTTTGTGTTTGTGTTTGCCGCGCTTGTTCCAGATTGCAAAGTCAAAATACAGAGAAAAGGCACGAAAAACCCATAAAGCCCCATAGAACCGATAGGGAATTATGGGAGCTGTAGTTTTAATACGCCTGGAAATTCCCCCCACCCACCCGCCTGTTTTCCTGCGAGGTCAATCGCCTCCAAAGGCTTAGGGAGCCTCAGTTCTGTATTGTGCTGCGAAAGGTTGCACTGATTGGTTGGGAAGAGGCGAGAGCAGCGCGCCGATTGGCTACTCCCAGACGAGAAGGCGAGGTGTAGAGATAGAAAAAGTGTAGAGATAGAAAAAGTTAGAGAAGAGAAGGCAACGTCCCTGCCGCTTCCTCCCTTGAAAGCGAAGAGTATATAGAAAAGTGCCACAATCTATGCCACAATGTCTATCTGCCCTCAGGAGGACGGATGGCTTTTTTTTCTTTCATTCTCGGATATCTGAATGGAATTATAACACGCCTCTGTTCGTAGCTCTGAGGCGCCTCCCAAGTGTATTCGATTCTTTGGTTTAGGTTTGAGGCGCTTGGGGACGAGGGCGGAAATGACGGCAGCGGGCCCCCTCTTGCCTCTCGCCTAGCTCTAGGGGAGGAGGAAGGGGCCGGAAGTGGCGCCGCCAAAGGCTTCCGCCGCGGGCAGGTGAAGCAGCGGAGCCAGAGCGGCGGCGCGGGAGGCGGCCGGGTCTCCGCAGCTGCTGCGGCGGAGCTTCGGGAAGCCGCCGAGGCGGGCATGAGGCGGCGGACGACGCGGCCCGGGCCGGTGAGAAGAGCGGGCGGGGCGCCGGGCCGGGAAAGGGGGGGGCAGGAACGGATGGAAGGAAGCCACGCTTCCCCCTCCCCTCGCGAAGCACAAAAGTGGGCGTGGCGGGGAGGCGTGGCTTTCGCGGGGGAGGCGTGGCCAGCCCTGATCCAGGCGAGATTGGCACTTAGGGAGTCGAGCTGCTTCTCCAACCGGGCGCCCTCTGCTTTCGGGGGACTACCGCCCCCATCGTTCCCAGCCGTGCTGGGCGTCCAAGGAGGGGGAGGGGGAAAGTCCTTCTGCCTCCCCGCTTCGTGCGAGGCAAGGGTCCGGGGAGTCGTTTCAGTTTGGGGGCTGCAGAGCTGAGGGTTCAAGAGCCAGGTTGAAGGGTGGCTGGGGAAGATGGGAGTCGTTGGAGTAGGAGATGGGATAGATTCAACCCGGGGAGGGGAGGGAGGGGGTTGGAGAGCTTTTTGTCTACCATAGATGCATTGGGTTGATCCCTTGCTTTTTGCACCGTGGATGGCAGAGCAGGGAGTGTAATTTTTGTCTCTGCAACCACAGCCCTGCAAGAGAGGCTGGGACTGGCCCAGAGTTAACCATGAAAGCCAATCACTAGGAGACGGTGAGTTCTAGACCTGCCTTAAAGCACGAAAGCCGCTTGGGTGACTTTGGGCCAATCACCAGGAGACGGTGAGTTAACAGAGGGATAGAATCAAGATCACGTGAAGTGTTAATACCACTTTACAAGGCCTTGGTAAGGCCACACTTGGAATACTGCATCCAGTTTTGGTCACCACGATGTAAAAAAGATGTTGAGACTCTAGAAAGAGTGCAGAGAAGAGCAACAAAGATGATTAGGGGACTGGAGGCTAAAGCATATAAGGAACGGCTGCTGGAATTGGGTATGTCTAGTTTAATGAAGAGAAGGACAAGGGGAGACATGATAGCAGGGTTCCAGTATCTCAGGGGCTGCCCCAAAGAAGAGGGAGTCAAGCTATTCTCCAAGGCGCCTGAAGGCAGGACAAGAAGCAACGGGTGGAAACTAACCAAAGAGAGAAGCAACCTGGAACTAAGGAGAAACTTCCTGACAGTTAGAACAATTAACCAGTGGAACAACCTGCCTCCAGAAGCGGTGAATGCACCAACACTGGAAGTTTTTAAGAAGAGACTGGACAGCCATTTGTCCGAAATGGTATAGGGTTTCCTGCCTGAGCAGGAGGTTGGACTAGATGACCTCCGAGGTCCCTTCCAACTTTATTATTATTATTATTATTATTATTATTATTATTATTATTATTATTATTATTATTATTTAGATATGAAAGCAGACTGGGTAATTTGGGGCCAATCACCAGGAGGCTGTGAGTTCTAGTCCTACCTTAGCCACGGAAGCCGGCTGGGTGACTTTGGGCCAATCACTAGGAGACTTTGAGTTCTAGTCCTGCCTTAGCTACGAAAGCCAGCTGGGTGATCTTGGTCTAGACCAGGGGTAGGCAACCTTGGCTCTTTTATGACTGATGGACTTCAACTCCCAGAATTCCTGAGCCAGCCATGCTGGCTCAGGAATTCTGGGAGTTGAAGTCCAGGAGTCATAAAAGAGCCAAGGTTGCCTACCCCTGGTCTAGACCCTCTTGAGTACCTTTGAGTTATTTTATTTTTTTAAAAAAAGTGGGATAAAAATAAATCTCTCCAGTAACACCATAGGCTCCGTATAATGATGCTAAAATAGCTCTGCTTTCTCTTTTCTTTTAGGCCGGCTGATCACTTGAGCTCTTCAGTTTCCTCCTAAATATTCACTCAACCTTCAGAAGTAAAAAAAATAAAATGGCATTTGTTTCGACCCAGGGGCCCACGGTGGTCGACCAGACCACCTTAATGAAAAAGTATCTCCAGTTTGTGGCGGCTCTCACTGACGCTAACACACGTAAGTGTCTTTTCAGCCCTGGTTTTCCTTTGGCTGCAGCCTCATGGACAACATTTGGTGCAAATCGCCCTGGGAAAATTGTGAGTTACTCTCCAGAATAATGCACGTTCTCCTCCTGGGAATTCACAGAGAATTGTGAATTCTTAAACCCAGACTTTGAGAGTAACCGTAGTGGTGCCAATTGTCAGGCTGGATGACATTTTGCACTGCAGAGGGGGAGAGAACGCATATGCAAGGACACAAACCTTGTGTTATTTCTGGCCCGCTTGGAGACCTAACAGAGAAGCAAATGATGATCACTTTTTCTCTTGAACCCCATAAAAAAATCACTTGACTGTGAGTGCGTGGAGACGTGTGTATGTGTGTGTGTGTGTGAAGGTTGCGAACGGTGATATGTGATGCTTAATATGTGGGTAGTGAGAGCTAAACTGATAAGATCTGATTGCTTCTTTCAGGGGGGTTCAAAAAAAAATACTTCTCTGCTACAGGTAAAAATGTATATTTCAATGCTTGCCTTTTGTTCTTGATTTCCAGCCGATGAAACGAAGCTGAAGATGATGCAAGAAGTCAGTGAAAACTTTGAGGTAACACTTCGGGTTGATAGTGGGGTGCTTGGTAGAGCTGAACACTTGGGGCCGTTGTTGACGGGAGGAGATTCACACTTCCTGGATAGAAAGATTTTACTAGAGGCCTAGTAAAGTTGTGGTAGACACTGGAAGGCTGTTATCACGACTGAAGGGTGACATAATAACAGTCTCCCCATATTTATGGGGCTGTCAAAAAGAAGGGGACAACCTATTCTCCAAAAGACCTGAGGACAGGAAAGCAATACAGATAGTCATCTACATACAACTAATTCATTTAGGGACCATTCAAAGTTAAAGGCACTGAAAAAAGTGATTTATGACCCTTTTTTCACACTTGACATCCCCACTGTGGCCAGAAAAGTCGCAAAATGGGGCTTAACAAATGTCTCGCTTAGCGACGGAAACTTTGGGCTTCAGTGTGGTGGTTAGTCGGGGACTACCTCCATCAGAGGCCTGGAAAGCTACTGGTAGATATATTGGAAGGCTGTTATGACTCTGAGAGGTGACGTGACGGCATTCTTCTGATATTTGAAAGTGTCATGGTTCCGACAGATGAAACTCTTCAAAGAACTTCGAGGCATTGTTTACCTTAAATAATCTTTATTTGAGTAATATAGCATCGGCACTAACACAGTGGAAGCCAAAAACTGGATTCTCCTCCCCTGAGCACATAGTATCAAAGCACAATTCCCTCCTCCAGTTAACAGTCATAAATCACATTCTCCAATTACTTTGAAATGCAGGCCTTCCCTCCAGATCTCCAGCCCGGCCAATTCTTATCATCTCTTATTTCAATAACCTTGGTTCACACACTTGGTTCAGTTTTATTATGTTTAGCTAAACTCTCATGCACATTCCTCCCCCTCCCAGCATCATCTAACTGTAAAAGTAAAACATAAGAAGAAAATGGTTGCATCTCTTAACTGTTGTCAAAGCAAAAACATCGGATGGGGAATTCTGGGAGTTGAAGTCCATCCGTCTTCATGTTGCCGAAGCTGAGAAAAAAGATCTGGTTGAAAACCCCACAAAATCTTTTTTTTTCCTTTCTGTTAGAATGTGACCTCATCTCCTCAATATTCCACATTCCTGGAACACATCATCCCTCGCTTCCTGACGTTTCTCCAAGATGGGGACGTCCAGTTCCTGCAGGAGAAACCTGCCCAGGTAACCCTCCAGAAATAATTCCTCGTTCCACAGGGATGGCTTCCGGCCTCTTTCATGGGCCTTTTTCAGCCAGGCTGGTCAAACAGCCAGAGAGGGGATGAATTTCCCAATAAAAAAGTGTTTCCTCATCTTGTAGATTGTGCATAATTGTGCAGATGTTACATAATCTTAAAACTGATGGTCTGTCTCTGTTGTAAAGACATGGGCTCCATCTTTTTAAACCTTGGAAGGAAGGTGAAATTAAAGATAAAAGACCAACCCTGCTTTTGATAGGGTTTGTATACTGGTTGCAATATAACAAATTTAGTACACCTTCTGAGATCTGTTGGTTTTTTTTTAACCTTCTAAGTTATGAGTCTTCAAACTTGGCCCTTTTATGACTTGTGGACTTCAATTCCTAGAATTCCTCAGCCAGCTTTGCTGGGAGTTGAAGTCCACAAGTAATAAAAGGGCCAAGTTTGAAAACCCCTGTTCTAAGTTTTACTGAGAATTCCCAATGTCTCTCATGGGAAACAACCTTGCTTAATTTTTGGATGATAGCTGAAAAGATCTGATTTGATTATTGTTCATTTTGACATGCGGTTTATTTCTTTTTTTTTAGTGTAAAACCTTTCTTAAGCTGTTCATGCATTTAAAATTTGCAGACGTGTACAATTTCAATTCATGTAATAAGCTTTTGGAGTTTCATTTGGGTCTTTTAACATAAACATGTTTATCATTGGAAGTCAAGTTCTGTTTCCCATTTTTTCTCCCTTTCTGCAGCAACTGAGAAAATTAGTTTTGGAGATAATCCATAGAATACCAACCAATGAACATCTACGCCCACACACCAAAAATATCTTATCTGTGATGTTTAGATTCCTAGAGGTAATTCGGTTGGACTACGCTCTCTGCATTTTTTTCCCATACTGTTTGCAGTATGCAGTTCTGATTTTTGCTCTTTAATAAACCCTTTTTCTTTTCCACCTCTTTCCCTCTCTCGCTTTTAGACTGAAAATGAAGAAAATGTACTTATTTGCTTGAGAATAATTATTGAGCTTCACAAACAGTTCCGGCCGCCCATCACACAAGAGGTAATAAATTTCCTGGCCGAAGTTTTTAATTTACGGACGTGCAGTTGAATGACGTAGTCAAAGCCCACAAACTTTTGGGGTTCCCACACGTAATCTTTGGGGGAAGAATGTCAAGCTAGGGTGAACAATAGGCCTCCTCAAGCAGCAGATTCTGGGACTCAGACAGACTTCCTTGAAGACTACAATGGTTTCAGATTTCGAAATCAAAATTTCTCATAACATTTCCCCCCTTTTCCTGCAGATTCATCACTTCTTGGATTTCGTGAAACAGATATACAAGGAGCTACCCAAAGTAGTGGTAGGTGATGTGATGATGACATTTGTGCTTTTCTTCTACGCCGCATGAAAGTTTTATTGGGAAACCCTTGGACCTGATCCAGGGTAGCGCCGAATCTCCAAGGCGTTTCTACCGTTTGGCTGGTTTTCCTAAATTCCTGATCCCGGAATCCATCGGTTCCAATATGCTTTTGCATCGCGGCCTGCCATCTGCAGCGAGAGTGATGTACTTCGCTTGTGTTTCCTACCTTAGAATCGGTACTTTGAGAATCCTCAAGTTGTTCCTGAGAACACCATTCCCACTCCAGACATGGTGGGCTTGATCACGACGATTGTAGTGAAAGTAAATCCGGAGAGAGACGACAGTGAAACCAGATCGGTGAGTACAAGAAAAGATATGTCTTGAAAAAAAACCTGTCTTTGTAGGAGAAGGAGAGGCAGAACCTGGGGGCAGAGTTAAAAGAGGAATCAGCTTAGAATCCCTACATAGCCACAAGCGAACTAATTCTAACCTCCCTTGAGTGTCGGCCATTATCTAACTTCAAGCGGGTGCTGATCATGAGCTGAGAAAACTCTTGTGCATAGGCTGTTTAGCAATAAATCAGTTTACTTGGACCTTCATGTGTGGACCTGTTTTTTTCACATCTGACAAGAGGGGAATGAGAGGGAGGGAAGGAAGGAAGGAAGGAAGGAAGGAAGGAAGGAAGGAAGGAAGGAAGGAAGGAAGGAAGGAAGGACGGGAGGGACCGAGGGAGGGAGGGAGGGAGGGAGGAAGAGAGAGGGATGGGGATAAGAGGAAGAAGATGTGTAGGAGGATGGCAAAACCTGGGGCAGAGTTAAAAGAGGAATCAGCCTGGAATCGCTACATAGCCACAAGCGAACTAAGTTTGACATCCTTTGAATTCTATTGACCATTCCATTTTTTTTATCCTTTTCCAGCACGCGGTCATTCCTCGTGGCTCCCTTTCCTTGAAAGTTTTAGCAGAACTTCCCATAATCGTTGTCCTCATGTACCAGGTTCGTATGAAACCGTGTCTAAATTCCTATTTTTTTTTTCTTCCCACAAACTTTCTGCTATTTCTCTTTTCTTCTTCTCCTCATTAGAGACTAAGAGGTAGGCGCAATTTTGTGCGTTATCAACTTCTGGAACATTTTTGCTACCCTTCTCAGATGACTTGGAAAAGTAAAAGGTTGTCGGTTGTCCTTGTCTAACACACCTCTTTTGTTTTTTTTTCTTCTTAGCTCTATAAACTGAATATTCACAACGTGGTTGCCGAATTTGTGCCCTTGATCATGAATACTATAATTATTCAGGTGTCCAACCAAGCCAGGTATGCATATGGGGCGAAGCTTTTAACAAACCCTGAACTCTGTAAAGAAATGTACGCTGTTGATACAGAGCATAAAGGCAGGGGACTTCAAACTTGGCCCTTTTACGACTTGTGGACTTCAACTCCCAGAATTCCTCAGCCAGCATGCCTGGCTGAGGAATTCTGGGAGTTGAAGTCCACAAGTAACAAGTGCCTGGCTGAAGAATTCTGGGAGTTGGAAGTCCTCAAGTCACAAAAGGGCCAAGTTTGAAGACCCCTGGCATAAGGGAACAAACACGAGCATTCCAGCATCAAGAGTTACTGTTATTTACCTCAAAATTTTAAAAAAAACCAACCATTGTCTTCGGCCATCTTACGAGGAAGAGGTTTATAACTCTTCCTTGAGTTGGAAACCGCTTCCCTAAATCTTTAGCCTTTAAGGCAAGGAATGGCAGGTGTTATTTTTTTCAGACGGGGGGGCTGCATTTGCGAGCTGTATCCACAAAGGGACAGGCCAGGATCAAACCCGAAAGTAATTTAATTACAGTTGCATTATTGAACTAGGTACAAGTCACATCCTTCCTTTCCGTGCGTTTAAGCATTATCAGTCGTGTTAAACGTTGCAATCTGGTGGTGACAAAGAAGGGGGATCTATAATCAAAGATTTGGGGGGTCTTCATCCTGCTTTGGAGAGAGGCAAGCTTTGTTATCGTGCACTTTTGAATCTTTATTTGGTATCTTAAGTGCCAGGCTGTTTGTACTACTGGGGAATAATCTCACTGAACACAGTGGGACGTTACCCCCAGCAAGACCCATTTTTTAAGCCTTTTTTCCCCCCAAAAAACAAATACGTGGTGACTGAGAAGACCGTCTTTTTAAAAGGAAACCGATCTGTGAGCAAAGAACGTTTCCTACAAGAAGCTTCCTTTGAGGTTACAAATAGGTGGCATCTCCTCAGAAGAGGCATTTTTAGGAGGGAAAGCAGAATATTCTCGTAAAGCGCTGCCGACTTTACAATCAGTTGTTGAGTGTTTGTGCCAACCCACAATCCTTGTGATCCCATCTGCCTTCTTCCCTCTTCAGGCAGAATAAAAGCTACAATAAGGAATTGTACGCCGACTTCATTGCCGCCCAGATCAAAACATTGTCATTCCTGGCTTATATCATCAGGATTTATCAGGTGAGCGTTGCTGGCGTGGTCACCTGTGCCCTCCCCCCTTCCCCCTCCAAAGGCCAGGTCTTACTTCCTCGTAAGTTCCTCTTCATTGAGATATAAACCACGGAGGTCCCATCTACAATAGGGAGTTGCATTTATTTTATTTTATTTTATTTTTCTCGCCTTGCCAGGAGCTGGTGGCCAAGTACTCTCAGCAAATGGTCAAAGGAATGTTGCAGCTGCTGTCCAACTGTCCAGCAGAAACGGCTCACCTGAGGAAGGAACTGCTCATCGCGGCCAAACATATCCTCACCACAGACCTGAGGAGCCGTATGTATTTATTTTTGCCACGTTTAGATGGTTGCATCTCTTAAAGACAGGTAAGTCCTCGACTTAACGACCTCAAGGGAGCCCAGGATTTCTGCAACAGTCATTAAGTATGAACCCATTGCCCGGCCTCTGAATTTCGATCACACGACGGCGGGGCTGCGACAAACGTCGTTAAGGGTGAAAAAACGGTCCTAAGTCACTTTTTTCCCCAGTGCTGTTGTAACTTTGAACGGTCACCCAAATGGAACTGTCGTAAGTCGAGGACTGCCTGCGCCGTCTTAAATTCGTTGAAACCTCTTAATATAAACCTGGTCGCTTTTCATGGCGGTACTTACTCCGTGGCAAATTCTTTGTTTTGCAGAGTTTATCCCGTGCATGGACAAATTGTTTGACGAGTCCATACTCATAGGTTCCGGCTACACGGCACGTGAAACTCTCAGGTGTGTAGCACATACTTTTACCTGGAGGCCTTTGGGGGGGGGGTCCTCTATAAAAGTCTGCAGGGGAAGGGAAATTGTGATGCAGGCCTGGTCCCACACCCTACAAACGCTGCAACTTTAGATGCTTGTTTATCTATTATTTGCTTAGCGTACGATGAGAACACGACAAAAGTAAACATATGCACACACAATCTACGTAATTGTATACAAAACGTCTACGGGGTGTGTGTGTGTATGGCAGTGGCCTCATAACTAGATTCCCAATTCAGCTACCCAAGTGGTCCCCTCTGGCATTGCTTCGTGCAAATTGTCTGTGGAACTGTTATAACTTTGAAACGGTCACTAAACGGACTGCCAGTTGACTGCCTGTCCTTGTCAGGTCCCCTCATAAGTCAAACTTTTTTGGGGCACCATCCTAACTTACCGGTTGTTGAGTGAACGGTTGTAAGTTGAAGACCACCTGTGGGAAGCTTTCTGCCCAACCTTGGTTAGCTGTAGGACATCTTTGCCCCTCCCCAAACGAAAATTTAAATGAACCTCACCTCCGAAATAATAAGAATAAGAATAATGAGAAGAAGAATAAGAATAAGAATAAAGTTGGAAGGGATCTTGGAGGTCATCTAGTCCAACCCACTGCTCAGGTAGGAAACCCTATACCATTTCAGACAAATGGCTGTCCAGTCTCTTCTTAAAAACTTCCAGAGTTTGAGCATTCCCCGCTTCTGGAGGCAGGTTGTTCCACTGGTTAATTGTTCTAACTATCAGGAAGTTTCTCCTTAGTTCTAGGTTGCTTCTCTCCTTGATCAGTTTCCATCCTTTGCTTCTTGTCCTGCCTTCAGGGGCTTTGGAGAATAGTTTGACTCCCTCTTCTTTGGGGCAGCCCCTGAGATATTGGAATACTGCTACCATGTCCCCCATCGTCCTTCTCTTCATTAAACTGGACATACCCAATTCCAGCAACCGTTCCTTATATGTTTTAGCCTCCAGACCCCTAATCATCTTTGTTGCTCTTCTCTGCACTCTTTCTAGAGTCTCAACATCTTTTTTACATCATGGTGACCAAAACTGGATGCCATATTCCAAGTGTGGCCTTACCAAGGCCTTGTAAAGTGGTATTAACACTTCCTGTGATCTTGATTCTATTCCTCTGTTAATGTGTCCTTGTTTCAGGCCCCTGGCGTACAGCACTCTGGCTGATCTGGTTCACCACGTCCGCCAGCATTTACCTCTCAACGATCTCTCCCTGGCTGTCCAGCTCTTTGCCAAGAACATAGACGATGAGTCGTTACCCAGCAGCATCCAGACTATGTCATGCAAACTTTTGCTCAACCTGGTGGATTGTATTCGCTCCAAGAGCGAGCAGGAGAACGGAAACGGCAGGGATATTCTCATGAGGATGTTGGAGGTAGGAAGGCTCGGGCCTGGGAGTGAGAAGACTGCGCTGGTGGGAATGCCAGAGTGAAACGGTACTACGGCTCAAACGTGGACTCTTGGGAGAAGCGTTGCGTACTGTAGGGGTCCCCAATCTGCAGCCCACTACCAGGCCTTGAACTGTTTGGAACCGGGCTGTGGAAGAAGACAAACATGCACATCCCTAGTAGTGGGTGAGCACGTGTGTGTGTGCTACATTTGTACAAGGAGGTGTGTGTGCCCGGCGCTCGTACAAATGGAGCATGCTTGCCTGCTGCTCGTGCAGAACACACACACACACATACACACGCACCCTGCTGGCTCACAAAGTTGGAAAGGTTGAGGAACTCTGGTGTATTAAATTATTAAATTAAAAAATGAATGGGAATGGTGGAGTCTTTTAACTTTTAAAGGACTTTAACTAGTCCTTTAACTATTTATCATCCTGTAAGGTGGCTTCGTAGCTTAGGGGTGGAATATAAGCCTCGCACCTTTTAAGATGGGGGTTCAATGCCCAGAATTCTCAACAATGGCTCTGCTGACTGGGGAATTCTGGGAGTTGAAGTCCACCGATCTTCCAAGTTGCCAAAGTTGGACAGTCTTACTTTATGGAGACGGTAGCAATGCTTTAGTCTGGCAAGATTCCGTCTATAGGTGAGAAAGAACGTGCTTGGGAGAATCCCGAGGCGTCTTTCTTGCTTTTTGCCTCCTGACAGCGAGGGGGGTGTTCGAAAAACTTGGAAGCGAAAGGCATTGCAGACGCGTCCTTATTTCCACCCCCTTTAGTACCCTCGTTGTTCCTCATCTCCCCTTCCTCTCCTTCTCCTTTCTCAGGTTTTTGTCTTGAAATTTCACACCATCGCCCGCTACCAGCTTTCCATCATCTTTAAAAAGTGCAAGCCACAGTCAGAGCTGGGGGCAGGAGAAGCCGCTTTAACCGGGGCGCCGGCAGGGGGAAACGCACTTCCGGTCACGGTTCCTTCCCCTGCGCCCACCACCACCCCGGTGGTCCCGGCCTCAGGGCCCGTCTTTGAGAAGCAAGGGGAGAAGGAGAAGGAGGACAAGCAGACGTTTCAAGTCACGGATTGTCGGAGTTTGGTGAAGACCTTAGTCTGCGGGGTCAAGACGATCACCTGGGGCATCACGTCTTGCAAAGCTCCTGGCGGTAAAATTGACTTGAGCTTTAATTTTTAAAATGGATTCAGGTGGCAACCCAATCCCGGACCTTTAAGTTGAGATTGTGAATTGGAGTTGGCTCTTTTTCCCCTCTTTCTTTCTTTCTTTCTTTCTTTCTTTCTTTCTTTCTTTCTTTCTTTCTTTCTTTCTTTCTTCCTTCCTTCCTTCCTTCCTTCCTTCCTTCCTTCCTTCCTTCCTTCCTTCCTTCCTTCCTTCTCTTTCTTCCTTCCTTCCTTCCTTCTCTTTCTTTCTTTCTTTCTTTCTTTCTTTCTTTCTTCCTTCCTTCCTTCCTTCCTTTCTTCCTTCCTTCCTTCTCTTTCTTTCTTTCTTTCTTTCTTTCTTTCTTTCTTTCTTTCTTTCTTTCTTTCTTTCTCCTTCCTCTTCCTCTTCTCTCTCTTTCCTTCCACTCTGCAGAAGAAAGCAGAATGCCTCTTGTAAGATAGTTGTTGCCTGCCTGATTGGAGGGGCATCTTTTTTATTGCCTTAAAATATCTAAATAAATAAATTAATTATGCTTGTTTAAATGGACAAATCGGATAAATGATGCAGCACTAAGGTTTTATTGTTATATGAACTGGTGATCTTTTACAATTAAAAAAAAAGAGGTCCGATCTCAGCGATTCTTCTCTTTCCTCTGTTTAGAAGCCCAGTTCATTCCCAATAAGCAGCTTCAACCGAAAGAGACCCAGATTTATATAAAATTGGTCAAATACGCCATGCAGGCTTTGGATATTTATCAGGTACGTATCAGGACTTTGGCGTCCTCATGGAGGCGACTTATAACTCTAATTTGGAAGATGGTTACAGCTAGTCCTCATCTTATGAAGAAACTTCTTGGATGAGAAGCGAAATGTCTTCAAAGAAAAAGAAAAGAAAAAGCACCTTTGGGACATCTTAATTTCATATTTTATCTGGTATTGTTGTATTGTCCACATTATCTACCTTTCTGTCTGTCTGTCTCTCTTTCTCTAATCAGTCTCTCTCTCTCTCTCTCTCTCTCTCTCATCTATCTTTATCTCTATCTATCTACCTACCTATCTCTCATCTCTTTCATCTGTCTATCTATCTATCTATCTATCTATCTATCTATCTATCTATCTATCTATCTATCTATCTATCTATCTATCTATCTATCTATCTATCTCTGTCTATCTATATCTATCTATCTCTGTCTATATATATCATCTCTGTCTATCCATCTATCTGTCTATCCATATCTATCTATCTATCTATCTATCTATCTATCTATCTATCTATCTATCTCTATATCTATCTATCATCTGTCTATCTATCTATCTATCTATCTATCTATCTATCTATCTATCTATCTATCTATCTATCTATCTATCTATATCTATCTATCTCTGTCTATATATATCATCTCTATCTGTCTATCCATATCTATCTATCTATATCTATCTATCTATCTATCTATCTATCTATCTATCTATCTATCTATCTATCTATCTATCTATCTCTGTCTATATCTATCTATATCTATATATCTCTGTCTATATATATCTATCATATCTATCTATCTATCTATCTATCTATCTATCTATCTATTATATATTTATCATCTCTACCTACATCTCTCTGTCATCTCTACATCCATCCATCCATCTTTGCTGATGCTTTATCTAAACTTACATTTGCAACATTTGCATATCAGTGATTTCATGACCTCTAGAGATGCCATACGCTAAATAAATAAATAAAAGCTCAGGGTGTTCTCGTTAACGTGGCCAAGCACCCTTATTTTAATTCCATGAAATGTCTCCCGCCCAGGTCCAAATAGCTGGGAACGGGCAGACGTACATTCGGGTGGCCAACTGCCAAACGGTCCGAATGAAGGAGGAGAAAGAGGTCCTGGAACACTTTGCTGGGGTCTTCACCATGATGAACCCTCTGACTTTCAAAGAAATCTTCCAGACGTCTGTCCCTTACATGGTGGAAAGGATCTCCAAGAACTATGCCCTCCAGGTAGTATGTTTTGGGCACTTGACAGTGAGTGGCCCGCGAAAGTGGGCATCACAGTTCACAACGTTCCTTCTCTGGCACTGATTTCTAACCGTTGTGCTGTTTTATTGTGCGCTTGAGGTTGCAAGGAAACTGTGCACCAGAGGGTGGACTGTGGCTTTCCTGTCTAAGGTGGGACTAGTCTCCTGGTGATTGACCCAAAGTCACCCAGCTTTCATGACTAAGGTGGGACTGGAACTCACCGTCTCCTGATAATTGGTCCAAAGCTGGCTTTTAGGTCTCAGGTGGGATTAGAACTCACCGTCTCCTGGTTTCTGTTGCCTTCCCTACTAGACCAAACCGGCTCTCAATTTTTAGCATTTTAGCATTAACATTTCAGTTTTCATTAGCAGTTTTTTGGGGGGAAAAAAATCAGTTTGCTTTTTTTCCCATTTTGACAGATTGTTGCCAATTCTTTCTTGGCCAACCCTACGACCTCCGCTTTATTTGCCACCATCCTGGTAGAGTACCTGCTTGACCGTTTGCCTGAAATGGGTTCCAACGTGGAGCTGTCCAACCTGTATCTCAAACTCTTCAAGTTGGTCTTCGGTTCGGTTTCGCTCTTCGCGGCGGAAAACGAGCAGATGTTGAAGGTAAAACGCTGGAGGAGAAATGGAGGAACGTGTACGCTCCAGCTGGTCCAAAATGCGGCCGCGCGGGCGGTGTTGGGGGGGACTCGACGTTCCCACGTGACGCCGCTGCTGCGCGAGCTGCATTGGCTGCCTGTGGCCTTCCGGGTGCGCTTCAAGGGGCTGACTATCATCTTTAAAGCGCTCCATGGCATCGGACCCGGATACATTCGAGACCGCCTCCTGCTGCAGATCACCTCCCATCGACCTGTACGCTCCCATAGAGTGGGCCTCCTCAGGGTGCCGTCGGCCAAACAGTGCCGGCTGGCGACCCCAAGGGGGAGGGCCTTCTCTGTGGGAGCTCCCACCCTCTGGAATGNCCTTCCTTCCTTCCTTCCTTCCTTCCTTCCTTCCTTCCTTCCTTCCTTCCTTCCTTCTCTTTCTTTCTTTCTTTCTTTCTTTCTTTCTTTCTTTCTTTCTTTCTTTCTTTCTTTCTTTCTTTCTTTCTCCTTCCTCTTCCTCTTCTCTCTCTTTCCTTCCACTCTGCAGAAGAAAGCAGAATGCCTCTTGTAAGATAGTTGTTGCCTGCCTGATTGGAGGGGCATCTTTTTTATTGCATTAAAATATCTAAATAAATAAATTAATTATGCTTGTTTAAATGGACAAATCGAATAAATGATGCAGCACTAAGGTTTTATTGTTATATGAACTGGTGATCTTTTACAATTAAAACAAAAAAAAGAGGTCCGATCTCAGCGATTCTTCTCTTTCCTCTGTTTAGAAGCCCAGTTCATTCCCAATAAGCAGCTTCAACCGAAAGAGACCCAGATTTATATAAAATTGGTCAAATACGCCATGCAGGCTTTGGATATTTATCAGGTACGTATCAGGACTTTGGCATCCTCATGGAGGTGACTTATAACTCTAATTTGGAAGATGGTTACAGCTAGTCCTCAAGCTTCTTGGATGAGAAGCGAAATGTCTTCAAAGAAAAAAAAGAAAAAGCACCTTTTGGACATCTTAATTTCATATTTTATCTGGTATTGTTGTATTGTCCACATTATCTACCTTTCTGTCTGTCTGTCTGTCTCTCTTTCTCTAATCAGTCTCTCTCTCTCTCTCTCATCTATCTTTATCTCTATCTACCTACCTATCTATCATCTCTCTCATCTATCTATCTATCTATCTATCTATCTATCTATCTATCTATCTATCTATCTATCTATCTATCTATCTATCTCTATCATCTCTTTCTATCTATATCTATCTATCTATCTATCTATCTATCTATCTATCTATCTATCTATCTATCTATCTCTGTCTATATATATCTATCATCTCTGTCTATCCATCTCTATCTGTCTATCCATATCTATCTATCTATCTATCTATCTATCTATCTATCTATCTATCTATCTATCTATCTATCTATCTATCTATCTATCTATTATATATTTATCATCTCTACCTACATCTCTCTGTCATCTCTACATCCATCCATCCATCCATCTTTGCTGATGCTTTATCTAAACTTACATTTGCATATCAGTGATTGCATGGCCTCTAGAGATGCCATATGCTAAATAAATAAATAAAAGCTCAGGGTGTTCTCGTTAATGTGGTCAGGCACCCTTAATTCCATGAAATGTATCCCTTCTGCCCAGGTCCAAATAGCTGGGAACGGGCAGACGTACATTAGGGTGGCCAACTGCCAAACGGTCCGAATGAAGGAGGAGAAAGAGGTCCTGGAACACTTTGCTGGGGTCTTCACCATGATGAACCCTCTGACTTTCAAAGAAATCTTCCAGACGTCTGTCCCTTACATGGTGGAAAGGATCTCCAAGAACTATGCTCTCCAGGTAGTATGTTTTGGGCACTTGTCAGTGAGTGGCCCGCGAAAGTGGGCATCACAGTTCACAACGTTCCTTCTCTGGCACTGATTTCTAACCGTTGTGCCGTTTTATTGGGCGCTTGAGGTTGCAAGGAAACTGTGCACCAGAGGGTGGACTGTGGGACTAGTCTCCTGGTGATTGATCCAAAGTCACTCAGCTTTCATGCCTAAGGTGGGACTAGAATTCACCGTCTCCTGGTGATTGACCCAGAGTCATCCAGCTAGCTTTCAGGCCAAAGGTGGGACTGGAACTCACCGTCTCCTGGTAATTGGCCCAAAGCTGGCTTTTAGGTCTCAGATGGGATTAGAACTCACCGTCTCCTGGTTTCTGTTGCCTTCCCTACTAGACCAAACCGGCTCTCAATTTTTAGCATTTTAGCATTAACATTTCAGTTTTCATTAGCAGTTTTTTTGGGGGAAAAAAATCAGTTTGCTTTTTTTCCCATTTTGACAGATTGTTGCCAATTCTTTCTTGGCCAACCCTACGACCTCCGCTTTATTTGCCACCATCCTGGTAGAGTACCTGCTTGACCGTTTGCCTGAAATGGGTTCCAACGTGGAGCTGTCCAACCTGTATCTCAAACTCTTCAAGTTGGTCTTCGGTTCGGTTTCGCTCTTCGCGGCGGAAAACGAGCAGATGTTGAAGGTAAAACGCTGGAGGAGAAATGGAGGAACGTGTACGCTCCAGCTGGTCCAAAATGCGGCCGCGCGGGCGGTGTTGGGGGGGACTCGACGTTCCCACGTGACGCCACTGCTGCGCGAGCTGCATTGGCTGCCTGTGGCCTTCCGGGTGCGCTTCAAGGGCTGACTATCATCTTTAAAGCGCTCCATGGCATCGGACCCGGATACATTCGAGACCGCCTCCTGCTGCAGATCACCTCCCATCGACCTGTACGCTCCCATAGAGTGGGCCTCCTCAGGGTGCCGTCGGCCAAACAGTGCCGGCTGGCGACCCCAAGGGGGAGGGCCTTCTCTGTGGGAGCTCCCACCCTCTGGAATGAACTGCCCCCAGAGATCAGGGTTATCCCTGATCTCCCTTCCTTTCGCCGCGCCCTCAAGACTTGGTTATTCCAGCTCGCAGGACTGGCCTAGGGTAATTTTTAGAGGGGTTTTAATTAATATTTTAAATTGGACAATTCTCTAATATTCCTTTTAATCAATTTTAAATCCGTATTGTTATTTGTGTATTTTAATTGATTGTCCGCCGCCCTGAGTCCTACGGGAGAAGGGCGGGATACAAATCTAAATAATAATAATAATAATAATAATAATAATAATAATAATAATAATACAAAGCACGTTTTTAGGGCCTGGTTTGTTTGAAAAGAATTCAGCAGGCCGTTGGTTAAATCCAAAACATCTTGTAAGTTGCTTTGACATTAGGAAGTGAAGTGAAGTCTCTGTGTTGATAGGCCTTTGGAGAGGAAAGCAAAATCAACTCTCTTTTTACGACCCTATAAATCCCTTAATTTCTGGGTAGAGCCAGGGCGATTGGATGGAGCTGAGCATTTACTGTCCGGATGCCCTTCCTGACACCTATGTGGAGTTTGCAGCAGATAATTTTCTCTTTACGCCCCCGAGAGAGAAATATTTTGAGGCTACTTAGGATTGAACTCTCAACCTTCCGAGTGGGAGGCGAGCGCCTTTACCACCAGGCCACCACGCTGCTTAGGAAAATTAAAAACAACAAACCCTTCCAATCTTTTTGCCAGATGTTGGTGATTATGGGGCTTGTCGTCCATCGTAAACGGAAGCTTGTTTTTCGGTGTGCCTAAATAATTATTCCAATCTCTCCCAATCTGCTTCATATCTGGCGTTCTTGTGTTCTGTAATTTTCTTTTCTTTGGAATTAACAAAACGTGGCATGCAATATTCCAAGGAGAAATGGGAGACATTTTTTCAACTGCCAAGACCTCCTGATTACTTGTGGGTTAATTGTTTAACCCCAAGCTGCTTCTTGCCTGGCAAATAAGTCTTAAGATGTGTAAAGTCTGTTCCTCCCTCAGAACCGGGTTCTCTATTTTGCGTTTTCCAAGTCAGCCTCCTGAATGAAGGTCATTTGGATGGTACAAAAGGCAAATCCAATTTCGTGGGTGTGATAAACGGCTGCCTTTGTTGCGCGCCTGTTAAAATTATTCGGTTCTCGATGCGTGGCCCTGAACAGACAATTTAATTTGAGGGATGAAAGTATTTCTTGCCCATAATGGAGCAAGGCCGGGCCTTTAGAGGTTAATAATAATAATAATAAAAGAAACTTTCCTGGTTATTATTTGTTACTGGGTTGAGTGATGTGGACCATTCTTCCACCCCCCTCTTTTTTTTTTAAAAAAAAAAATTGATTCATTCAGTTGCTACAGCTGCCCATCCCAGTCAAGGACTTTGGGTGGCTTACAATTAAAGCAAAAAAATACTACAATTAAAAATAATTTAAAACAAAAAGGATAAAACACACCCAAAATAAATAGACTCAGCGACTTGCTTAACAGCCGTCTTGCTTAGCAATGGAAATTTCTGGTCCCAGTTGTCATCGTAAGTAGAGGACTGCCTGTAATTGCAGCCTGTCCAGACAGATTTTTTTTTTTTGCACTCATGTCAGAAGCACCGAAGGTTTGAGGATTGAAAGTGACATCCCTGGGGACACCCAGTTGGGGACGCCTTTCATATCCCCAGTAGGAATGGAGTAGAGCTGGAAGGGGTCTTCCAGTCCAGCCCCCCCGCTCAAGCAGGAGACCCTACACTATTTCAGACAAGTGGCTGTCTAGTCTCTTTTTAAAAACCTCCAGTGATGGATCACCCACAACGTCTGAAGGCAAGCCATTCCACTGGTTGATTGTTCTCAATGTTAGGAAATTCCTCCTTAATTCCAAGTTGTTTCTCTCCTTGGTTAGTTTCCATCAGTTGCTTCTGGTCCTGCCTTCAGATGCTTTAGAGAATAGATTGACTCCCTCTTCTTTGGGGCAGCCCCTCAAATACTGGAAGACTGCTATCATGTCCCCCCAGACCTTCTTTTCTCTAGACTAGCCAAACCCAAATCCTGCCTGTGTTTTAGTCTCCAGGCCTTTAATCGTCTCAGTTGCTCTTCTCTGCACTTTTCCCCAAAGTCTCAAAACATCTTTTTTGAGGTTCACTCCAGGAGCTGGAGTGAAGGACGAGAACTCAACCCTGCCTGAGGTCAGCTCTTGGGTCTCGAACGCAGGAGACGCTCACCTCCTACCCAGCATTGCCACTGTAGCCACTCTGCTCCATCCGGACAGATAACTGGAACACAGGTTGCGTTTTGAGCTGCGTCAGCGATCTCCTCTCCCACCTTCCTTTCTGTTGCTTTCAGCCCCACCTCCATAAAATAGTCAACAGCTCCATGGAGCTCGCGCAGACGGCGAAAGAACCCTACAATTACTTCCTGCTGCTGAGAGCCCTTTTCCGGTCGATCGGCGGAGGCAGCCATGACCTCCTGTATCAGGAATTCTTGCCCTTGCTGCCTAACCTACTACAAGGTCAGTAATGCACCTCCCTCCCCCCGTTCTCCCATCATATGGGTGCTCCTCGGCTTACGATGGGTTGTTCGGCGGGCGTTCCAAGCTTGCCACCTTAAAAAGGGGGAACTTTCAACCTGGATTCAAAGTTCTGATGGCCGCCTCCCTCCCGGGTCTCAGGGCCAGAGTTCGGACACTCAGCAAACGTGGCTAGTTTACGGCCATTTGCAGCATCCTGCAGGCAGGTAACCAGGTTTTATGCCGGTTTCTCCCAAAACCGACACAGTTTTGGCAAAACCAGCCCTGTGGCGAATTGTGGGTTCCCTTGAGTTTTGTTTTACAACTACTGTGTTTGCTTAACGACTGCTGCAAAAAAAAAAAGCTATAAAATCAGGCTGGTCAGCTTTTTATTACGACTTGTCACGGCTTTACCACTATAGTGGACCAGGCTGCAAGGTAGTCTCGGTCGTAACTTGAGGAGTGCCTTCTAGATCTCTGTAAGGTTTGGCGGTGGGCTTGATGTTCTGGTTTTGTTCCTTGTTGCTCTTCAGGTCTCAACATGCTCCAGAGCGGTTTGCACAAGCAGCACATGAAAGATTTGTTTGTCGAGCTGTGCCTGACCGTCCCGGTGCGCCTCAGCTCCCTCCTCCCCTACCTGCCGATGCTGATGGACCCTTTGGTGTCAGCCTTAAACGGCTCTCAGACCCTGGTCAGCCAAGGCCTGCGCACTCTGGAGCTCTGCGTGGATAATCTGCAGCCAGACTTCCTCTACGATCACATCCAACCTGTCCGAGCTGAACTCATGCAGGTAAAGCTGTAATTGCGCGAATGGGACGGTAGAGGGCAGCCTTTACCTTGCTATTAGGACAAACCTACTTTGGAATGAACATCATCGCTCAACTTAGGATTCAAGGTGGAAGGTGGTCTGGTGAAAGGGAGGGAAGCTAATGGGAAGCATGCAGATTGCAAATTAGAATAGAATAGAATAGAATAGAATAGAATAGAATAGAATAGAATAGAATAGAATTACAGAATGGAATGGAATGGAATAGAATGCAGAATAGAATAGAACAGAATGCAGAATAGAATAGAATAGAATAGAAATACAGAATAAAATAGAATAGAATAGAAATACAGAATGGAATAGAATAGAACAGAATAGAATAATAGAATAGAAACAGAACAGAACAGAATAGAAATATAGAATAGAATGGAATAGAATAGAATAGAAATGCAGAATAGAATAGAATTGAATATAATAGAATATAGAATGGAATGGAATGGAATAAAATAGAAAATAGAATAGAATAGAAATACAGAATAGAATAGAATTGAATATAATAGAATATAGTATAGAATATGGAATGGAATGGAATAAAATAGAAAATAGAATAGAATAGAATAGAATTATAGAATAGAATGGAATGGAATAGAATGCAGAATAGAATAGAACAGAATGCAGAATAGAATAGAATAGAATAGAATGCAGAATAGAATAGAATAGAAATACAGAATAAAATAGAATAGAATAGAAATACAGAATGGAATAGAACAGAACAGAACAGAATAGAATAGAATAGAACAGAACAGAACAGAACAGAACAGAACAGAATAGAATAGAATAGAATAGAGCTGGAAGGGGACCTTGGAGGTCTTCTAGTCCAGCCCCCTGCTTAAACAGGAGGACCTATACCATCTCAGACAAGTGACTGTCCAGCCTCTTCTTGAAAGTCTCCAGTGATGGAGCGCCCACGATTTCTGGAGGCAGGCTGTTCCACTGGTTAATTGTCCTCCCTGTCAGGAAGTTTCTCCTCCATTCCAGCTTGTTAGCAATTAGTCTGAGGGAGGCAAAGAAAACCGCTTGGCCTCTTTGGGATCTGTTGAATTATTTCGGGGAACACGTAAAACTGTCACTTGCAAGAATTCCTGCCGGCTAGGATGAACGCTTCATTGTATTTGTTGTTTCTATCCTGCTGTTATTATTTTTTAGGAATAGCTCAGGGTGGCCAACAGGCCCAAAGCTATCCAGTTGGCTTTCAGGTTTAAAGCAGGACTAGAACTCACTGTCTCCCAGTTTCCAGCCTGGTGCCTTTCCCACTACTAGACCAAACTGGCTCCATAACGTATTTATTACGGAGGTTCTATGCTGCCCTGAAGAGCTTGGCAGGCTTTGGAAACTCAGCGTTTCACCCGCTCGCTTCTTAGGCTCTGTGGCGGACTCTGCGCAACCCTGCGGAGACCATTTCTCACGTGGCTTATCGGGTGCTGGGCAAATTCGGCGGGAGCAACAGGAAAATGCTGAAGGAGTCTCAGAAGTTGCACTACGTGGTGACCGAGATCCAAGGGCCTAGCATCACGGCGGAGTTCTCTGACTGCAAAGCGTCCATTCAGCTCCCCATGGAGAAGGTGAGGCCTTTTTTGAGTGCCTTCTGGGTTGTGGGGAGGGTTCAGCCTGAGAGTCTGCATTCATACGTCGATCCTGGGGGCCTGCCCAGTAATAGTCATAAGAAGCTAAGGAAATAGGTAACGGGAAAGGTGAGAAGAAGAATAGTAAGACAGCCCTAACTACCTTGTTTCTCCCAAAATAAGCCCTAGTGTGATTTTTCAGGATGCTCGTAATATAAGCCCTACCCCAAAAATAAGCCCTGGTTAAGATCTTCCACCAGACGGACGCATTTAGTACCGTATTTCCCCCAATATAAGCCCTAATGCAGTGTTTCTCAACCTTGACAATTTTAAGGCATGTGGACTTCAACTCCCAGAATTCCACAGCCAGCAATGCTGGCTGTGGAATTCTGGGAGTTGAAGTCCACATGCCTTAAAATTGACAAGGTTGAGAAACACTGCCCTAATGCGTCTTTTGGAGCAAAAATTAATATAAGACCCGGTCTTATTTGTGGGGGAAACACAAGCAGGTGGTTTGACTTCCCAGGGGCTCAAGACAAGTGTGGTGGGAAGCAATGGTGGGTGTTTTCCAACATTGTGGTGCTTTGGAGTTTTCTACCGCTTGACCAAGGTTGGATCCTTTTCCATCGTCTTAGGCCATTGAGACTGCCCTGGACTGTTTGAAGAGCGCCAACACCGAGCCTTACTATCGGAGGCAAGCCTGGGAGGTCATCAAGTGCTTCCTGGTGGCCATGATGAGCCTAGATGACAACAAGCATGCTTTGTACCAGCTTCTGGCACATCCCAAGTAAGGACACAGGTGGATCAACATTAACATTGACAAGCTGGGCCTTGTTCTTGCGATGGAGCCCAAGCTACCCAACAATCGGGGTGCCCTTTGGAGGCATCTGCCTTCTCTTCCCAGAATCCCCTAGCAAGCATGGAATTCTGGGAAGATGTATTTTGGGAGGTTGCCTAAAAGGGTGGTAGGCTGGCCGCATCATACGGGGATAATAAAATCCTAGTTAACCACGGCAGTGCCCGTCTTTCACGCTGTCCTAAACGCAAATGTCAAACATAGAGAATTATTTAAATTTATACTCCCCCAAAGAGTTGGGTGGCACAATGCAGCTAGTCCTTGACTGACAGCCATTTGTTTAGTAGTGACAGTTCCAAGTTGCAACGGCACCGAACAAAGTGACTTAGGACTGTTTTTTTCACACTTAACGACCGTCGCAGCTTCCAAGACAATTCCTCGGAGTAAATTCAAGGGGTTCTCGTTGTTCTTACTTTGGTTTTGCCAGCTTTACCGAGAAGTCCATTCCCAACGTGATTATTTCGCACCGGTACAAGGCTCAGGACACACCTGCTCGGAAGACCTTTGAACAGGCCCTGACCGGGGCCTTCATGTCCGCGGTGATCAAGGACCTGCGACCCAGCGCTCTGCCTTTCGTGGCCAGCCTGATCCGCCATTACACCATGGTGGCAGTGGCTCAGCAATGCGGTAAGAATTCGGCAACGAGGCCAACAACCTTCTTGAAGCCCGGTTTTGGCTGCAGGCGTAGATGCTAGCTTGGAAAGAAAGCAGCTCGTTCTTCGGTACCGTAGATTTAATTTGGGGAGCAGGACAGGTGACAAGAAATGGACACCTGTCCTAGTGCTGCCCAGGTGCCTTGATGATGGAGTTTCTAGGATTTGCCAACCTGGAGAGTCAAAGGCTGAACTCTTGGCACCGGAATTGCAGCATGTCTGGAACTGCAATCCTACCAGGCACCAGGTTGGGAAAGGTGGTGATGTAACTCTGGACTTCTTAGGACTTGGCCAAGATTTGACTTCAAGGATCTATTATTATGTGGTTCCCTGGTCTTCTCTGAGGTTGCTTGTTTTTTTGTAGACATTTCATGACTCAACTATGTAGCATTTCATCAGTGCTAGCAGGGAGTGGGGTTTGCGGAGAGGAGGAGGAGGAGGAGGAGGAGGAAGGGGGGGTTGGATTGTGGTAGACTCTGATGTCATTGGTGCTCTCTGAGCTTGGTTAATTTTTGCAGACAGTTTATTGCCCAACCAGGTAACATCATCATTCCTAGAAGGGCATGTAGTTTGCTCTCTGTGTATGTACAGTTAGCTTGCCCTGTCAATGTTGGTGGGATAGATAGATAGATGGATGGATGGATGGATGGATGGATGGATGGATGGATGGATAGATAGATGATGGATGGATAGAAGATGGATGGATGGATGGATGGATAGATAACTATAGAAGAGAAATTTGTAGCTGACAGATGAACTGTGGAGTCCTTGGTCTCTCTGAGCTTGGTGGTTTTCTTGCAGATGTTTCATTACCCAACTAGGTAACATCATCAGTGCTGGAAGGGAGTGCAGTTTGAAGCAAAACTACCCCTCTGCTCTTCTTTAACGTCCTTCTTCCCTCTTCCCTCCCTTCTCCTTTCGTCCTCCTTGTTGCCTGGTCAATCCCCAGGCCCTTTCTTACTCCAGTGTTACCAGGTGGGAAGTCAGCCCAGCACCTCCATGTTTCACAGCGAAGAAAACGGATCCAGAGGCATGGATCCCTTGGTGCTGATCGACGCCATCGCCATCTGCATGGCTTACGAGGAGAAGGAGCTCTGCAAAATCGGCGAGGTGGCCTTGGCGGTGATCTTCGACGTGGCCAGCATCATTCTGGGATCCAAGGAACGGGTAACTCCTTTTATGTGGCCGCCATCTCGTTCTCCAGAAGGTCCCTGGCCCTTTGGGTGACCCATGCTTCTTTCCATCCTCTAGGCCTGCCAGCTGCCCTTGTTCTCCTACATCGTGGAACGCCTCTGTGCTTGTTGCTACGAGCAAGCTTGGTACGCCAAGCTCGGCGGGGTGGTGTCCATCAAGTTCCTGATGGAGCGGCTCCCTCTTATTTGGGTCCTCCAGAACCAGCAGACATTCCTCAAGGCTTTGCTCTTCGTCATGATGGACCTGACGGGAGAGGTACGTCTCTCTTAGGACTCAAGGTGGACTCAGCCTTCCATCCTTCTGAGGTTGGTAAAATGAGGACCCAGATTGTTGGGGGCAAAAGGCTGACTCTGTAAAATACTTAGAGAAGGTTGTAAAGCACTGTGAAGCGGTATATAGGTCTAAGTGCTACTGCTGATGAGCCATGGTGGCGCAGTGATTAGTATGCAGTATTGCAGGCTAACTCTGCCCACTGCCAAGAGTTCGATCCTGACCGGCTCAAGCTTGACTCAGCCGTCCAACCTTCCGAGGTTGGTAAAATGAGGACCCAGATTGTCATGGGAGAAATATGCTGACTCTGTAAACTGCTTAGAGAAGGCTACAGAGCACTGTGAGGCAGCGTGTGAGTCTAAGTGCCCTTGTTCTTTATTTTAATCATCAAATTTCATGCGGCACCTGTCGCTTTCATTTTATAGCTCGCTTTCCTTTCCTTGCCCCCTCCAGTCAGTCAAATCAATCTTTCGTTATTGTCACAGACCTGAATAAAATGTAAAAACGTGAAAATAAAGTTTGATTGGTGGTGAAATGCCCGTCTAGGTCTCCAACGGGGCCGTGGCAATGGCCAAGACCACTTTGGAGCAGCTCTTAATCCGATGCGCGACCTTGTTGAAAGAAGAGGAGAAGACGGACGAAATCCTCACCGCCCAGGAGAAGTCCTTCCACCACGTGACCCACGACCTGGTACGAGAAGTGACCTCGCCGAACTCCACCGTGAGGAAGCAGGCTATGCACTCCCTCCAGGTGGTGGCCCAGGTCACGGGGAAGAGCGTCACGGCCATCATGGAGCCCCACAAAGAGGTGAGGCTGGGCTGTTACATATGTGTTAACTGCAGTGAGAATTGTGTTTGCTCAACGTTGGAAAGAGGAAGAATTACCAGCGGAGGAAGAGATAATTAAGACAATTTTAGTGTGCAGAAATGGACTGACACTAAAAATGAAAGAGAAAGAAGATTCAGGATATCTTAGAACATGGGACACCTTTTATCAATGGCTAGAAAAACGAGGGAGAGATTAGATAACCTGTAGATTAGATAACCGTTATAAGATAAGATAAGATAACATAAGATAACCTTTATTGTCATTTTTTTACTGTGGGCACAACGGTACACATCAAAAATGAATTGCCTGCTCTCAAAGTGAAACACATACATGGCACACACCTAAACATACTATATACAACATATGTATAGACCCACACCCCTACATATACATAACAAATATTAAATACTGTCCATCTTGAATATATAACGGAAGGAGGAAGCTTGAGAGTTCATTGTCATTTTTTCCTGTGGGCACAATGGCACATGTTAAAAATGAAATTGAGTTGCTTCCTCTCAAAGTGTACACACACACCACACACATTTAAAACATACTATATACAACATATATATATAGACCTACACCCTTACATATAAGTAACATATAAATATTATTCACTGTCCACCTTGAATACATAACAGTCCACCTTGAATACATAACAGAAGGAGGAAGCTTTGGAGAAAGGAGTTGAACGTGTATTAGTAAGCTAAATATTGGGATCCAGACAATAGGTTGCTGATAAAATATTAAGCATTTGTGATTACAAAAAAATAATAAAAGAAGGGGTGAGGCTGGCCATTGTTGGCCCGCAGCTGCCAAATTGAAGCTTAGTGTCCAGGTTCCCACTGATGATCCCAACGAAGCGAGCAGAGCTGAGACTTTTCAATCTCTAATGCAAAACTTTATTGAGCTCAACATATCAGCACAGAGGAATGGAAAACCAGCTCTGATGAATTGGCGCCTCAATCAGTATATTAGAAGCATAGAATTTCCCTCCAATAAGGTGTCAGACTATTGTTATGAGATTGATTGAGCTAGAGCAGGGGTAGGCAACCTTGGCTCTTTTATGACCCGTGGACTTCAACTCCCAGAATTCCTGAGCCAGCCACGCTGAGGGAAAAAGGAGAGTTTTCCAAGCTGAGCCATGCTGGCTCAGGAATTCTGGGAGTTGAAGTCCACAAGTCATAAAAGAGCCAAGGTTGCCTACCCCTGAGCTAGAGCAATGTTTCTCAACCTTGCAACTTTAAGACGTGTGGACTTCAACTCCCAGAATTCCCCCAGCCAGCGCATGAAGTTGAAGTCCACCCGTCTTAAAGTAGCCCAGGTTGAGAAACATTGAGTGAGCATGTGGGATTCGAGAAGATTCTAAGATGCTCTGATGGTTCTTTACTTTTAGAGACCTTCTCCAAATTGATTGTCCCTTCAGATGTAATGCTACAAGTTTTGTTCTCCGAGGGCTCAACCTGGATTGTGGGCCGGATGGGGGAAACGACCGTGACGATAGTGGTGGTATCAAACCAATAAAGATCATGTTCTTGATTGACCTCTCTGTCTTCTAGGTACTCCAGGATATGGTTCCTCCCAAAAAGCATTTGCTCCGACATCAGCCGGCAAACGCCCAGATCGGTTTGATGGAAGGGAACACGTTTTGCACCACTCTGCAACCCCGGCTTTTCACCATGGACCTCAACGTGGTAGAGCACAAAGTATTTTATACAGAGGTATTTTATCCTTTGACTCTTTTCAGACCGTTTTCTAAAATTTGAGCCCTGTAAATCGGCAGCGCTGTGGATAAAAATAATAATAATAAAGTTGGAAGGGACCTTGGAGGTCATGTAATCCAGCCCCCTGCTCAGGCAGGAAACCCTATACCATTTCAGACAACTTTGCTTCTCTTTGAACTTTCAGCTGCTGAATCTGTGTGAGGCTGAAGACTGTGCCTTAATGAAATTGCCCTGTTATAAGAGTCTGCCATCTTTGGTGCCCCTTCGGATTGCAGCGCTGAGTAAGTTGATCAAGAATTGAAGATAGCTGGGAGTACTGCCTAAATCAGGGGCCTTCAAACTTGGCCCTTTTATGACTTGTGGACTTGAAGATCCCAGATTTAGATCCATATTGATCTAGATCCAGCATATGAATACATAAGAAACCAGACCCAGGGGTCTTCAAACTTGGCCCTTTTCTGACTTGTGGACTTCAACTCCCAGATTTCCTCAGCCAGGCACGCTAACGAACAAAATGGAGGCTGGCTGAGGAATTCTGGGGGTTGAAGTCCACAAGTCATCAAAGGGCCAAGTTTGAAGACCCCCCTGGCTTAAAGGGAGCAGTTCCAAGCTTAAGGAGAGCTGTGTTGAAGGGAAAAAAATGGCATTCGTTGGCTCAGCGGCATCCCCTGAACTTGGCATACAATTTCCAGAATTCCTAGTCAAAATTACTAGCAATGAGGCGTCCTTGGTACTCCCTGAACTTAATTGTTTTCTTGGAGACGTTTCACTACCAAACTAGGTAACGTGATCGGTGCACAATAATGCACCAGTCCGGACTGGCGGAGGTGGTGGTGGTGGTGGTGGGAAAAGGGGATAATTTTGTGCGTGCGTGTGCCCCCCTTTTGCAAACGCAGCTTCATGCCTGTGCGTGCACACACCCAGTTGCCCACCACTTCCGTGGCCCAGTTCTGAACGGACTACATTCTGGTACCAGGCCGTAGCCCGGGGGTTGGGGACCCTTGACGTAGCAGAACAATCCACCAGAAGAGCCTCGTTTTAGGACTGTTTGAATTCCCGCTTCAGATGGGGACTTGCTTTGTTTGATTTCACGCAGACGCCTTGGCTGCCTGCAACTACTTGCCCCAGTCTCGAGAGAAGATCATCGGCGCTCTCTTCAAAGCCCTCAATTCGACCAACAATGAGCTTCAGGAAGCTGGCGAGGCCTGCATGAGGAAGGTTTGTGATGGGGAAAGGACGCTCTTTCCTCTTGGTCTCCTTTCCTTTTTTTCCCTCAAGACCGGAAGCTGTGAGAGAGCAGACGGCAGTTGAAACCAGTGGAGTTTCTCTTGAGATCTTGGCGGACATGGTTTCTCCAGGTCGCGTTTACCATCTTCAGCTACTCCCAGAATTTCCCAGCCAGTAAGCTGTGTAGATTTCAACTCCCAGAATCCCCTAACCCAGAATCCTCCTGGCTGGCTGGCAAATTCTGGGAGTTGAAGTCCAAAGGTAAAGGTTTCCCTGTCCAGGCATGTGTGACTAGGGTGTAGTGCTCATCCCATTTCTTGGCTGAGGGAGCCAGCATTATCCGAAGACAATTTTCCATGGTCATGTGGCCAGCATGGCTATATGCCAGGCATGTCAAACTCACGACGTCACGTGACGTCGCATGACATATCGGGACTTTTTCCCCATTGCTGGCAATGAGGTGGGCGCGGTTTTGGCGTGACCCATCCGGCCCGCGGGCCGGCAGTTTGACATGCCTGCTATACGCCAAAGGCTCACGGAATGTGTTAGCTTCCACTGAATGGTACCTATTTATCTACTCACATTTGCATGCTTTTGAACGGCTGACGGTACCTATTTATCTACTCGCATTGAACTGCTGACGGTACCTATTTATCTACTCGCATTTGCATGCTTTTGAACGGCTGATGGTCCCTATTTATCTACCTGCATTTGCATGCATTCAAACTGCTAGGTGAGCAAGAGCTGGAGCCAAGGACGGGAGCTCACCCTGTTGCGCACAGCTCGGGTCTCGAACCCGGGCTGTCAGCTCCATCTGACAAACACAGCGTCTTGTGTCGTTGTGCCCCAGTTGAAATCCACCTAGCTTAAAGTTGCTAGGATTGAGAAACACCCGATTAGACTGGTGAAATGAACCAAGGTATGTATTGTAGGTCACACATTGGTCCAGCGATAATATCAGGAATGTCAGGGTCTTACTCTGATTGTGGTCCAGTAGCACAACGGAAGCATTTGCATTCTCTCGGCGTTCCCTGACCCTTGCCTGCTTTTTGGCCCCTTGCAGTTTTTGGAAGGCGCAACCATCGAAGTGGACCAGATTCACACCCACATGAGACCGCTGCTGATGATGCTGGGAGACTATCGGAGCCTCACCCTCAACGTGGTGAACAGGCTGACGTCGGTGACGAGGCTCTTCCCCAACTCCTTTAACGACAAATTTTGTGACCAGATGATGGTAAGAATCTGGCAGGAAGGCAGAAGTTCCGGGTGAGGAACTGACCGTCTTCTTGGTTGGATGTCAGTTTATGTAGAAACACAGAAGACCGACGATAGAAGAAGATCTGTTGTCGGTCCGTTGAGTCTGCCCTTTTAGTTTACTCGTCCTTTTCTTTTTATTTATTTCATAATGAATTAATTTATCAGCCCCGGGTGGATAAGAAAGAAGTGGATCCTGCATTTGCGGGAAAACACTAGGAAGAGGGGGGGGGGGGAAAGTGGCATGTGGCAATCCACGCAGAGTGACTTTTTTGTTGTTAAAAGTTTTATTGTTTTTCTAGTTTTACGTTTAAATATTTAAAAAGCAACGTGACGGCTGAGTTAATCGATAATTCAATAACCTACAAATATCTTTAGTACGTGTCTCAAACTATGACATTAAATATTTCCTCTTTTTTCCCCTTAGTATTTACTGTCTCCCGTTTAAACGAATACAATTCCTATTATATCAATTAAATAAAAGTAACTTTCTTACATTTATCAATAATTTTTAGTTTATACATATCCTAATTATTTTAGCAATCTTTATAGACTATCAATGTAGAGTGACTTTTTAATAATAATAATAATAATAGTAGTAGTAGTAGTAGTAGTAGTAGTAGTAGTAGTAGTAGTAGTAGTAGTAGTAGTAATAAAGTTGGAAGGGACCTTGGAAGTCATCTAGTCCAACCCCCTGCTCAGGCAGGAAACCCTATACCATTTCAGACAAATGGCCATCCAGTCTCTTCTTAAAAACCTCCAATGTTGGAGCATTCATCGCTTCTGGAGGCAGGTTGTTCCACTGGTTAATTGTTCTCACTGTCAGGAAATTTCTCCTTAGTTCCAGGTTGCTTCTCTCTTTGGTTAGTTTCCATCTATTTGTTTCCTGTCCTGCCTTCAGGCGCTTTGGAGAATAGCATGACTCCCTCTTCTTTGGGGCAGCCCCTGAGATATTGGAACACGGCTATCATGTTCCCCCCTCGTCCTTCTCTCCATTAAACTTCATTTTCCGTCGGTAGATACGCCTGCCACTCAGGAAGGGCAGAGTGCAGGAGGTAACCGGTCTCTCTCTAATCCTTTTGCAGCAACACTTGCGTAAATGGATGGAGGTGGTGGTCCTCACCCATAAGGGAGGACAGAGGAGCGATGGAAACGTAAGTAGCAGATTCTGTTTCGGGAGCTTTGAACTCGACAGCAGAGTCGTTCACAGCGGAGGGGGAAACAGGGTGTGAACGGGCAGGATTTGGTTCTGGGTCCCTTTTAATACCTGCTTTTTCATAGGATGGAAGTTTTTTTTATTTATTTTTCCCATAATAAGCCTGTAGCCCCTCCATGGCATTGAGAGGCAGCTGGTTGGACATTAGCTGCTGCTGCTGCTGCTGCTGCTGGAGCCGAAGTGACAGGAGCGCCCCTTTTTTTGTCTGAGTGAACAATGTGTGAGATCCCTGCGCAGTGGAAAGTGCGGCTGGACAACACCGGGTTTCTATTAGCAATTTCGTCAGGGTGAATTGCTGGCTCAATTTTCCCCCCAGCTTCATTCTGGAAGGGGTTCCGGGTTAATCCTTCCTGGGACGTGGGAGATAAATACAGAGAACCAATGACAGGAAGGGAGGGAGGGGGGAGGGAGGAAGGAAGGAAGGAAGGGAAAGAAGGAAGGAAGGAAGGAAGGAAGGAAGGAAAAATTAGAAGGAAGGGAGGAAGGAAAGGAAAAATTAGGGAGGGAGGAAGTAAAGGAAGGAAGGAAAAATTAGAAGGAAGGAAGGGAGGAAGGAAAGGAAAAATTAGGGAGGGAGGGAGGGAGGAAGGAAGGAAGGAAAAATTGGAAGGAAGGAAGGAAAAATTGGAAGGAAGGAAGGAAAAATTGGAAGGAAGGAAGGAAGGAAAAATTAGAAGGTAGGGAGGAAGGAAGGAAAAATTAGGGAGGGAGGAAGGAAAGGAAGGAAAAATTAGAAGGAAGGGAGGAAGGAAAGGAAAAATTGGAAGGGAGGGAGGGAGGGAGGAAGGAAGGATGGATGGATACTGATGATTTTGCTGGGGAATGCTGGCTGGGGGGATTCTGGGAGTTGTAGTCCACAAGTCTCAAACTTTCCACGTTGGGAGCCCCCTGATCTGAGTGGTCCTGAATGCCCGTGCCTGTCCGTCTCTCCATTGGCATTTTCTCCCTTCCCTACTCAGATGCTTTTCTGAAAACCTTCCGAAAGGCCATGATGCTGTGTTTGCGTGTATGTGAGAATGAACAGATTGGGGGTGTCTAATCTCCAGAACCTGGTTTATTCCATCAACCATCGGAAGGGGGGGGGAGATTCTAGCTGTGACCTCTGCATCCCACACAGTCCGTCACCATCCCAAAGAATTCTGCTTTTTCACAGCCTTAAAGCTCTCATCCCCCCCTGCTCAGGCCCACCCAGTCTGCTTTTTAGGAATTTTTTTTCTTTTTTTTGGAAATACGGGGAGCTCTGTGTATTCTCTGTGTGTGTTCCAAGGTCAAAAAAGAAAGGAAAAAAAGTTGCTTTTCCCATCCATAGGACAGTATTGCAGAATGCAGGAAAGGTTCCTTGTCTCCCTTCGGTCAGTTTGAGGTGAGAACACCATCCCTACTTTTAAAAATAATAATAAATAAATCAGTTTTTGGTTTGTTGGTCTGTTGGGTTTTTTTTTTCTCTCTCTCTCCTGACTGCAGTCCAAAGCAAACAGCACATACACGTTTTGTTTTTTGTTTTGTTTTTGTTTTTTTGTTTTTTTTGGACATTTGTGTTCCCTTTTTGTTGTTGTTGTTGTTGTTGTTGTTCATGCTGTGAATTTTTGTTTTTTCTTTTCTTTTTCCTCTTCTGGTGTTTGGCTCAGCCTGCCGTGGAAGGGGTAGAGGTGAGAATTGATGGTAGAGGCACAAGGAAGTGGTGATTTCTCCTTCTCCTCGCCTTCCTCCTCCTCCTCCTCCTCCTCCTCCTCCTCCTCCTTTTTCCTCCTCCTCCTTTATAATAATAATAATAACCATCGGCATTGACAAATTCGCCATTAGTCAATTGCAAAAGGCGGTCTTACTAGGAACCGCTTCTATTCTGCAACGAGATCTGTAACACCATCAAATATCCACATCTGCCTATCCCAGGTCCTGGGTAAGGACTCGATAGGTAGACAAAAATGCCAAATCCAGTCTGAACATCTGGCTGACTGCGATGATCCATAATAATAGTAATAATAAAGTTGGAAGGGACCTTGGAGGTCATCTAGTCCAACCCCCTGCTCAGGCAGGAAACCCTATACCATTTTGGACAAATGGCTGTCCAGTCTCTTCTTAAAAATTTCCAGTGTTTCTCCTCCTCCTCCTTCTTTCTCCTCCTCCTCCTCCTTTCTCTTTCTCCTTCTCCTCCTTTCTCCTTCTCCTTCTTTCTCCTCTTCTTTCTCCTCCTCCTCCTCCTCCTCCTCTTTCTCCTCCTTTCTTCTCCTTTCTCTTCTTTCTTCCCTTCCTCCTCCTTTTCTACCTTTGGGGTTTCATTGTTCCCTTTGCTGTGGTTTGTTAGCTGTCTTTGTTGCGTGTCGGGGCAGAGTGCATTGTGCCTTTGAGTGCAGTGCTGTGATTTGTCCTCTTGTTTTCTCGTCTGTGACAGAGTGGTTTGCGTAACACTTGCCGTGTGAAGAAGGGGTTTTAAGCATGTTCTTTATTTTTCACTAGGGGATTTGGGGTGTGTGTGTGTGTGTATTTATATTTATATATCTCTGAACGTTTTTGAGTTGCTAATGTCAAACTGAAAAGAAACAACGGAGGTCCCCCTTTCTCTTCAAGTCCTGGAAAGGCAGCCACCTTTCTAGATTTAATACATATTTTTTTTCCTCCTTCCCCCTCCAGACCTTTTTTTTTGGCATTTTATGCAATCCAGTGTAAAAAAAAAAAAAAAAAAGGAGTATAAAGTAGCCATCTTGTAAAAGAGACCCAACCAAGATGGCATGGATTTTAAAGTAGCTAGTCCTCATGAATAGCTGAGCTGCAGTGCTGGAGAAAGACGGCTTGAAGGCCAGAGAGACAATTTTACGGTCTAATCCTGTCCAAGTCCATTTTCAGCCCCGGTGCAGATTTTGCGTTTTGGAGAGATGTTGCTTCTGAGTTTCATAACTTCCCGGGCTTCTCCCGTCATGCCATTAAAAACAAACAAGATTTTACTACCCAAACATAACCAAATGATGTAGATAAACACCCCCCCCCCCTCCTCAAACCAGTACAGCTTCTGAAACGGCCTGGGGTAAGAACTGTGGTTTACCTCCTTGCTCTGGCTCGCTAGCCATCATCCCCTGTAGAAACAGGGCTGTAGCTTCCGTTGGGGCCAGCCGCTGGGTTAAGTATGTTGATGTGTGTATGGCTGCTGGACGCTGGCTGATATTTCTGTTTCGTCTGCAGGAAATGAAGATTTGCTCAGCCATTATAAACCTGTTTCATCTGATCCCAGCTGCTCCACAGACGCTGGTCAAACCTCTGCTGGAAGTGGTGATGAAAACAGAACGGGCCATGTTGATTGAGGTAAAGAACCCCTTCCTTCCTTCCTTCCTTCTTTTCTTC
>NW_015388870.1:120386-122641 GCF_001527695.2 Protobothrops mucrosquamatus
CGTTGGATGGCTCTCCTCACCAAGCAGTTTTTATTTATTTTTTTCTCCATTTCTCCCCCCAAAATAAACCTCCACAGAGTTTTTTAAAACACAAAGACGCCAAGCCTTTACGGGATGTCCTGGCAGCAAACCCCAACCGTTTCATCACGTTGCTCTTACCTGGCGGGACCCAGACAGCGGTTCGGCCCGGTTCCCCCAGTGCCAGCACCATGCGGCTGGACCTCCAGTTTCAAGCGATTAAGGTACGGTTGTTCCCTTCAACGTAGGATGCTAAATAAAAGGTACCCACCTGGATTTCGGGGGCTTTGCTAGCTGTAGACCAGGGGTTTCCAACCTTGGCAGCTTTAAGACCTGGGGACTTCAACTCCCAGAATTCCCAGCAGGGGGAAAAAAAAGAAAAAAAATACACGTGTTGACTTCCGACTCCCTCTCGCGCAGTAGAATAAAACATCTAAACATCTTTTTTTTTTTTTTTACTTTTATACAACATTATAAACGAGCCATTTCTAGAACAAGGAAAGCTTTCTAATCGGTAAAAACCCAAAATCAAAGTTTCATTTTTTTCCCACCTCAAGCACAAAGTCCAGAAATGGTTTCCAAGTAGAAACAAAAATCTTTATATATATATTTTTTTCTTTAATCAAAGCAGAGTCAATTCAGCCACCTTCGCGAACTCCCATCGTCTCTTGTGGGGCTTGAAGTGTTTTGTGTTTTGGTCCACTTTCCAAGCGTCTCCAGTTTGCAAATGGCCCCGCCAAATGGAAACGTTAAATGGACAATAACTAATCACCTGCTGAAGGCAATTTACATAGCGGCCGTCCTTGGTTTTTTTTTCTTTTTCTTCAACAGATCATCAGTATCATCGTTAAGAATGATGAATGCTGGCTGGCAAACCAGCATTCCTTGGTGAGCCAGCTGAGGCGAGCCTGGGTCAGCGACGCTTTCCAAGAGAGGCACCGGAAGGAGAACATGGCGGCTACCAACTGGAAGGAGCCCAAACTTCTGGCCTACTGCTTGTTGAATTATTGCAAGTGCGTCTCTTGTGTTGAATGTCTGTGGAGGTTCTCAGTCCTCCAGGTCATGGTTTCCCTTCTCCTTCCCCTTCCCCTTCTCCTTCTCCTACTCCTTCTCCTACTCCTACTCCTTCTCCTCCTTTTCCTTCTCCTCCTTCTCCTCCTTCTTCTCCTTCTCCTTCTCCTTCTCCTTCTCCTCCTTCTCCTTCTCCTTCTCCTTCTTCTCCTTCTCCTTCTTCTCCTTCTCCTTCTCCTTCTCCTCCTTCTCCTTCTCCTCCTTCTCCTTCTTCTCCTTCTCCTTCCCCTTCTCCTTCCCCTTTCCTTTCCCTTTCCCTTTCCCCTTCCCTTCCCCTTCCCGCCCCTTCCCCTCCCCTCCCTTTTCCCTCCCCTTCCCCTTCCCGTCCCTTCCGTTCCCTTCTCCCTTTCCTCCCCTTTTCCGCACAAGGGGAGCCTGTGGTGCTTTGCGTGTTTTCACGTCTGGCTTTCCCCTCTTAATCCTTAGGAGAAATTACAACGACATCGAGCTGCTGTTCCAGCTTCTCCGTGCCTTCACGGGCCGTTTCCTCTGCAACCTGACCTTCTTGAAGGAGTACATGGAGGAGGACATCCCCAAAAACTACACCATTGCCCAAAAGCGGGCGCTGTTTTTCCGCTTCGTCGACTTCAGCGACCTCAATTTCGGCGATGAGCTGAAGGCCAAGGTGAGGCACGCCTGGCTGAGGAATTCTGGGAGTTGAAGTCCACAAGTCATAGAAGGGCCAAGTTTGAAGACCCCCCCGGTATAGGGTTTCCTGCCTGAAGTTCAAGATGGATCTGCATGGAGCTTTGATATCTACATAGGCGTTGTCTTCCTAATATTGTAGGTCATTGACTCCCTTTTGGGTTACCTGGGCAGGTTTTTATCATTATTTTGTTGGTCTTTCCTTTGGCTGGTAGGTTCTGCAGTACATTCTGAATCCTGCTTTCCTGTACAGCTTTGAAAAGGGGGAAGGGGAGCAACTTCTGGGCCCCCCCAATCCTGAAGGCGATAATCCTGAGAGTATCACCAGCGTGTTCATAACAAAGGTAGGTCTGTCTGTCTGTTTGTCTCTCTGTCTCTCTCCCCCTCCCTCCCTCCCTCCCTCCCTACCTATGGGTCTGTCTGTTTCTCTCTCTCTCTCTCTCTCCCTCTACCTACCTACCTACCTACCTACCGGTCTGTCTGTCTCTCTTTCTCCACCTACCTACCTACCTACCTACCTA
>NW_015388870.1:122733-134184 GCF_001527695.2 Protobothrops mucrosquamatus
ATCATCTATCTATCTATCTTGCCTTACCTTAGTAGGGCCACACCTGGAATATTGCATCCAGTTTTGGTCACTACCTTACAAAAAAAGATGTTGAGACTTTGGGAAAAAGTGCAGAGAAGAGCAACTAAGATGATTAAAGGCCTGGAGACTAAAACATACGAAGAACGGTTGCAAGATTTGGGTTTGGCTAGTCTGGAGAAAAAAAGAACTCTGTGTGTGTGTGTGACATGATAGCAATGTTCCAGTATTTGAGGGGTTGCCACAAAGAAGGGGGTGGTTGTCAACTTATTTTCCAAAGCTCCAGAGGGCAGGATAAGAAAGAATGGATGGAAAATAATCAAGGAGAGAAGCAACCTGGAATTAAGGAGAATTTTCCTAACAGCGAGGACAGTTAACCAGTGGAACAGCTTACCACCAGAAGTTCTGGTTGCTCCATCACTGGAGGTTTTTAAGAAGAGACTGGACAGCCATTTGTCTGAAATGGTTTAGGGTCTCCTGCTTGAGCAGGGGGCTGGACTAGAAGACCTCCAAGGCCCCTTCCAGCTTTATTCTGATTCTGGTTCTGACATTTCTCTCCTTCCCTTTGGGCGATTCAGGTTCTGGACCCAGAAAAGCAAGCCGATATGCTGGATTCGCTCAGGATTTACCTCCTCCAGTTCGCCACCTTGCTGGTCGAACACGCCCCGCACCACATTCACGACAACAACAAGAACCGGAACAGCAAACTCCGCCGCCTGATGACCTTCGCTTGGCCCTGCTTGCTCTCCAAAGCCTGCGTGGACCCGGCCTGCAAATACAGCGGGCACCTGCTCCTCGCTCACATCATTGCCAAGTTCGCCATTCACAAAAAGATTGTCTTACAGGTACATGTGGGGCGAGTGGGAGGTACACGCCGGTCTTTGGAAGCAGCCTGTCATGTGTCTGATTAACGAAACACTTAAAAGGACTTTCAGGCATATTTTCTCCTAAAAGCATTTATTAAGGTTACAGAGACGTCAGTACGGCATGGTGGAAATGCTTAGGTCTGGCTTCTCTTCCGTTAGGCCAGTGGTTTTCAACCTGTGGGTCGGGACCCCATTTGGGGTCGATCAACCATTTCATGGGGGTCGCCAAGCAAGGCTGTCTGCCATTTTTTTTGTCCGCCATTTTTTCCCCCTTTTCCGGCGGGTGCCTTACCTCCCTTGGGCTGGGCCAGCTGGTGGTCAGCCTGCTCTGTCTCTGCCGCTTGCCAGCTACGCCTCGGCCGGCGCCGGGGGCGGAACCACGCATGCGCGGCGCTCCCGGGCAGGGAAAGTCCTCGACTTACGACCGGTTGGGTAGTCCTCGACTTATGACCGGTTTAGTCCTCGACTTACGACCGGTTGGGGTCGCGGCATTAAAAAGGTTGAGAACCACTGCGTTAGGCATATACATTTTAAGCATTTCCCCCCCCCTTTTGGGGTCATGGTTCACATCTTCCAATCAACTTGGAAGATGTGATTTACTTCCGGTTTCTTTTCCCCCCCGGCTATCCTTATTCTCCTCCCTTTTCCCTGTTGCCTGGTTTAACTATAAAAATGCCAGACAGTTCTGCATATTGTCAAAGCAAGAATATACAGTATTTGCAGCACTGACACAGCCCTTGTGCTAATTCTGGGTTTATCCAATCCCTCTTTTTGCTTTGTTTCCCTTTCCGTAAACGAGGACGGTTTTAAAGAAGAGAATGGACAACCATTTGTTCCAAAGGATGCAGGGTTTTCTGCTTGAGCAGGGGGTTGGACTAGAGCAGGGCTTTTCAACCTTTTCACCCATTGTACCACTTTTAGGATATGGCAATATCTGAGTACCACCGGTCGCCTAGCAAGGTGTCAAAAACTTGATGACCAAAAAAAGGAAAAAAGGGATAAAGTACAGGTAGTCCTCGACTTACAACGGTTCACTTAGTGACTGTTGAAGTTACAATGGCACTGAAAAAGTGCCCCCCAAGCCACAACTGAGCAAGCCGCCTGCCTGCCCGCCCGGCGGCGCTCTTCCTTCTGTCTGAGGTTTTCATTGTGAGCATTTCTGTTGAGGATTGGCAGCAGGGGTGGAGTGGGGTGTGTTTGGTTTTTATCCCCCCCGTCTGCTGGGTGGTTGCAGCAGGTTTTGGTCACTTCACATGACCCTGGGACACTGTGACCGTCATAAATATGAATCAGTTGCCAAGCATCTGAATGTAAATCACAAGATCTTGGAGAGGCTGCAACATTCCAGCTGATCGGCGCTTCTTCTGGGCTCAGCAGAAGTGCCAGGATCAGCGCCGAGCTCCAGCTGGAGTCTGGCGCTGATCCTGGCACTTCCATTGAGCCCTGACAGTCCCAAAGAAGCGCTGATGCTGGCGCTTCTGCTGAGCCCTGACAGCCCTGCAGCTCCAGCCATCTCTCACTCAGGCTTGTGCGGTGCTGCCACCGGTTCAGCTCATTCCCCTCCCCCGGTACCACTTTTCTAGGATGGTCACGTACCACCTGCCAGGTGCCAATGTACCACAGGTGGTACCCGTACCACTGGTTGAAAAGCCCTGGACTAGAAGACCTCCGAGGTCTCTTCCCACCCCGTCATTCTGTTTTAATGTAAAAGCTACATATTTGGGATCCCCACCCCTTGCAATCACGTCCCCCTTGCCTTCTGTCCAGGTGTTCCACAGTCTCTTGAAGGCCCACGCCATGGAGGCTCGGATCATTGTCAGACAAGCCATGGCTATCTTGACCCCTGCGGTACCCGCTCGCATGGAGGATGGCCACCAGATGTTGACTCACTGGACCAGGAAGATCATCGTGGAAGAAGGCCACACCGTGCCTCAGCTGGTCCATATCCTGCACTTAATCGTTCAGCACTTCAAGGTAGGAACTCAGTGATGGCAAAACAGGAACCGCTAACGCCGCTCGAAGTGCCTGGATCGTGTTGTGCATTAAAAACTAAAACTGGTAAAGAACTGAATGACCGCATGGAAACCTCTCCCTTTCCCCTCAGCATGGCTGGCTCAGGAATTCTGGGAGTTGAAGTCCACGAGTCACAAAAGAGCCAAGTTTGCCTACCCGTGGCCTAAGTCCTCCTGTTCTAAGCCTCCTAGACCAGGGGTAGGCCACCTTGGCTCTTTTATGACTCGTGGACTTCAACTCCCAGAATTCCTGAGCCAGCATGGCTCAGCTTGGAAACCTCTCCCTTTCCCCTCAGCATGGCTGGCTCAGGAATTCTGGGAGTCGAAGTCCACGAGTCATAAAAGAGCCAAGGTTGCCTATCCCTGGTCTATACATATGTTGTATATAGTATGTTTAAATGAGTGTTATGTATGTATACACTTGGAGAGCAAGCAACTCAATTTCATTTTTAACGTGTGCCGTTGTGCCCAACAGGGAAAAATGACAATAAAGGATATCTAATCTAATGCAATCTAATCTAATCTAATCTAATCTAATCTAATCATTTTAAAACGGATTTCGTTAGCTCTTTTATCAAGCCGAGGGCCAGGAAGATGAGTTTGGAGCGGTTTTGGGCCACGTTTTTCACGGAAACTCTTGCACGCCACCCCTCTGCAGGTTTACTACCCGGTGAGACACCACTTAGTGCAGCACATGGTGAGTGCCATGCAGAGGTTGGGCTTCACCCCCAGCGTGACCATCGAGCAGAGGAAGCTGGCTGTGGACCTGGCCGAAGTGATCATCAAGTGGGAACTGCAGCGCATCAAAGATCAGCAGGTAAATCCACCTGCCGAGGATTGGGGAAGGAATTAACCGGAGCGATTTCCGATTCCTGAGCTCTCCTTTGTCCCTTTCTCTCCCCCTCCCCCAAAGCCGGATTCAGACATGGACCCGGGTGCCAGTGGCGAGGGCATGAGTACCGCTTCATCTGGGGTGAAAAGAGGACTGTCGGTGGATTCCGGCCAGGAAGTGAAGCGGTTCCGAACGGCGACCGGGGCCATCAGTGCAGTAAGGATTTGGGGCTTTGTGGCCTCCCATCCCTCACAGCTTCTGTTCCCTTGACGTTTGTGCTACTCTCCCTTTCCCAAGAAGCCTAGAGCAGTTTGATCTCTTTGATTTATTTTTAATCCCACACGGAGTTATTTTGATCAATAACTCTAGGGGGCAAACGTAGGTAATGCCCCTTCCTTCTGCTATTTTTTCCCACAGCAACCCTGTTGAGGTGGGCTGGGCGGAGGGAGAAAGAGGGACTCAATGCCCCCCAATTACCCATCCAGCTTTCATGCCTAAGGCGGGACTAGAACTCACCGTCTCCTAGTGATCGGGCCAAAGTCACCCAGCTGGCTTTCATGCCTAAGGCAGGACTAAAACTCACTGCCTCTGGGGATTGGCCCCAAGTCACCCAGCTGGCTTTCATGGCTAAAGCGGGACTAGAACTCACCGTCTCCTGGTGATTGACTCACAGTCACCCAACTGGTTTTCATGCCTAAGATGAGACTAGAACTCACCATCTCCTGGTGATTGACCTAAAGTCACCCAGCCAGCTTTCATGCTTAAGGTGAGACTAGAATTCACCATCTCCTGGTGATTGACTCAAAGTCATCCAACTGATTTTCATGCTTAAGGTGAGACTAGAAGTCACCATCTCCTGGTGATTGGCCCAAAGTCACCCAACTGGCTTTCATGCCTATGGCGAGACTAGAACTCACCGTCTCCTGGTTTCTTTCCTGGTTCCTTCACCAGCAGACCAAAGTGTTGACGAAACGCTAAAAACAAAAATTGTTAGCTGTAAACTCAGTAATCCTCAAAATAAGGACCCAAGCAATGCAGAGAAACTGAAGAACACAAGTGTGCCTCTAGGCATATTCAGAGCCCCGTGAATTGTGTGTCTATTCTGTTGGTCTATGGCTGTGCAGTTTCCCTGTGCTCATAGGCTGTTGTAACACCTGGCTAACCCTTTCCATGTCCTCCGCGTTCTCAGGTGTTCGGAAGGAGCCAGTCGCTGTCTGGAGCCGACGCTCTTTTCTCCAAGTCTATTGATAAGCAACATACCGACACGGTGATCAATTTCCTGATTAGAATTGCCTGCCAGGTACAGTTCTCTTGTGAAGTGGATGCGGTCTGGCTTGATCAGTGTCAGAGCGTCGGTTTCTTTGTTCCCTTGAAGGGAGACCTGAAAGATTTCCTTGATCCCAAGGCAGAGAAAGAGAAACGAGGATCCACTAGCATTGCCCCCATCTCTCTGGATTTGCTCATTGCAGCTTAACTCCAGATTCACGGCAACATTTTTAGGGCTGAGGCAATATCCAAGGAGCTCTGGTTAATAAAAAAAAGGGGGTGGCTTTACCTGTACAAAGCACCTAAGGGGCAGGACAAGAAGTAACGGATGGAAGTCGGTCAAGGAGAGACCCAAGCTAGGAGAAATTTCCTGACAGCGAGGACAATTAATGCGTGGGAACGCTTTGCCTCCAGAAGTTGTGGATGCTCCATGACTGGAGGTTTCCAAAAGACAAACATTGGTCTGGAACGGTAGAGGCTCTCCTGCTTGAGCAGAAGGTTGGACTAGAAGACCTCAAAGGTCCCTTCCGACCCTACCATTCCATGCTCTACCTTAGCCCAAGAGATAACCATTTCCAGGACAGTTGTTTCCCCCACCTCTGCTGTTTGTTGACATTTTAGATTCAGGGTGTGGGGGTGGAGGCCTCCAAAACCTCATTTCTACATCCAGGAGAAGTCCCCTGGAAGGGTTGAACGCCATTCCCCTTAATCAGGCATCTTCCAGGTCTCTCTTTGGGAGACCTAAAATGGGATTCCTGCGAACGTGGGAGGGAGGGAGGGAGGGAGGATGGCCTTAAAACATTAATGAGGTCTAAAAGATGATGATGACAAATATTTGCCACCGGGTAATTATTCTTGCTTAATTGCTAGGTAAATGACAACTCAAACACCGCCGGCTCTCCAGGAGAAGTGCTCTCCCGGCGCTGCGTTAACCTTCTGAAGACGGCTTCCCGACCGGACATGTGGCCAAAGTCGGAGCTGAAACTGCAGTGGTTTGATAAGCTTCTAATGACCGTGGTAAGCCCGTGCCGTGGCTTCGTCCGCGTAATTAAGTGCCTCATAAACCACCTTGCCTTGCGGTTACGAGTTGCCGCGCGGCGTCCGTGGGGAGTGGGTTTGTTCTAAAAAAACGACGGGAGAAAAACCAAATAGGGTGCGGTGGATGGAAGCGGAGATCTTGAAATGTCATGTTAGCTTCTTTAATTGCCAATTTTAATTGGATGTCATGACTTGGAAAATGTTCCGCTTAATGGGATTGATTTATCGTCTCAAATAATTAACGCTCGTCCTCCTCCTTGGACGCGGGATGAAAACGCCAGCGGCTGCGGATGGGAAGCAAACAGCGAGGCCTGGAGATGGAATATTGATGAGACGTTAAATTGCTTGTCCTTTTTTTTTGCCCCTCCCCACCAATGCAACTCTTGAAAAAGGGTCAAGTTTGCAGAGAATTGACCCTAAGGTCAGCCTTTAGATGTTTTGATGGTAGCTTCAGTCTCCCTCTCAGAGTAGTTGATGAGTGCCACCATGTTCCCTGCAGATGTTCCAGATTTCTGTCGCTAGCTCAGTCCCAAAGGTGCTTTTCCAAAAGGCAACTGGACTTCCTTGTTTTTTTCCTCTCTTTCTCTCTCTCTGTCTTCCCCTCACTTTCTCTTCCCCTCCTCTCTTTTTCTCTTTTAAAGATGAGCTTTTATTACAGTTACACTCTTATACGTAAATTTGAGTTTGGAATTTTGGGGTATTTTATGGTCTAACTACAATTCTTCCTTCCTTCCTTCCTTCCTTCCTTCCTTCCTTCCTTCCTTCCTTCCTTCCTTCCTTCCTTCCTTCCTTCCTTCCTTCCTTCCTTCCTTCCCTCCCTCCCTCCCTCCCTCCCTCCCCTTTCCTTTCCTTCCTTTCCTTCCTTCCTTCCTTCCTTTCTCCCTTTCTCCCTTTCTCCCTCCCTCTCTCCCTCTTTTAAAGATGGGCTTTTATTATAACCACACTCTGATTTTTTAATAACGTGAACTTGAGATGTTTTCTGTATATGCTTTGGAAGAAACTTAAGATCAAAAGGAATCTTTCAACCCCTGCTGTGCCCATGGTTTGCCTTTCTCATCAACGAAGTGCCATTACGTAGACTAGAAAAATGATTTTTGGCTGCTCTCTCTCCTGCTCTGAATAATTGAATGTAGGTCTTTTATTTTGGAAATTGTCAGATCTTTTTTCTTCTGCATCCAAGGACACATGCCGAAAGCGAAAAAGAGAGGCTCCTTCATTCTTGGGACATCTTGTTGGCATTAGGAAGCTGGGGGGAGTGAGGATCTTTGACCCTCTGTAGGTTATGACTTTCGGTAGTTCAACTGTAGGGTCTTCTAGCTGTGGCTGATGGGAGTTGGAGGGTCAGATTTCCGTTTATGTCTCAGGCTTGACCGTCTCCGGGGCTGGATCTGAGGAACGATTCACACGTGTTTTGAGACTAGCAACATGTTGGATTGATGGTGTTGACAGAGGACAGGATGTAAACGTTCCCCAAACGCCTCTTTAGATGTACGTGCCCATGAATTTTTTTCTTGGTCGTGTCTTCAAATCTTCTTTGTCTCGCCAACGTCTCGTTCCAGGAACAGCCCAACCAAGCCAACTTTGCCAATATCTGCACCGGGTTGGAAGTTCTCAGCTTTCTGCTCACCGTACTCCAGTCTTCGGTGATCTTGAGTAGCTTCAAGCCGCTTCAGCGAGGAATCGCTTCCTGCATGACGTGCGGGAACACCAAAGTTCTGCGAGCCGTCCACACGCTCCTTTCCCGCTTGATGAACAACTTCCCCACGGAGCCGAGTACGTAGTGACCACAGGGAAGGGAGATGGCCTCGGGGGTCCTGGAAAACAGGAGACCCAAAACGAAAGGCAGAAAGAACCTCTCTCTTAACGTTGCCCTTGTTTTTGTGGACTCCTTTTTTATTTTTTAAAAAGTCGCCCTGGCCTCCCCAGTTGAAATAAAAAGTGGAAAGAGGTAAGCACTAGAAAAGACATCATTATCCGGTCGCATAAAAACTTAATAACCTGTGGCGGTTATTACTCTGGCTCAAGAAATGCATGTCATAAATTTAATGTCTTTTGCAATTACCGGGTGGTTTTTTTTCTCTCCTTCCCGGCTTTGAAAGTGCCGTTTTCTCAGTTGTTGAACATGGCTGTATTAGTAAGACAAGGAAGGGAAATTAGGTGGAAAGGGAGACTTTTGATAAGAGGGAACGAACGGACAGAAGCGAAGGCTCTCTTCGGCCAGTTCTTGCGTGGGGAGAGGCCTCCTCTGTCTGCTCAATAGAGAGATGGATGAGAGCAGCAGCGTGATGGCAACTGAGTTGAATATTAGGAATATGCTTCTATTTGGATCCAAACCAGCAAAGATTCTGCAGCTGTTTGCAGCTCTTGAAATAACCCTTGTCTTTTACCTGGGCTTGTACAATAGTTGCATGGATACAGGCAGCGGAAGAACCGTTCCAAATCGTCTTGATTTTTTTAGGTCCAAAGAGTTGCTCGTTCCAGCTTAGTTGTTGATTGTGGAGATCCCACCTCAGGGCTGAAAAAAACTGACATGTAACCCGGTCCTCCCCGTTAGGACCGTCGTAGCTTCCCCACGGTCACGTGGACAGGATGTGGATGCTTGGCAACCCACCGCAAGAGCCAGTTTGGCCAAGTGGTTAAGGAACCAGGCTAGAAAGTGGGAGATGATGAGTTCAAATCCCGCCTTAGGTATGAAAAGCTTGGGTGGGTGACTTTGGCCCAGCCAGCAGTAGGTCATAGGTTCTAGTCCCCTTAGGCATGCAAGCTGTTGTAAGCCACCCAGAATAAGTCAAAGAGGGTCAGACAGACAGCATATAAATTTAATAAATAAATGGAAGCTAAAGGGAACCAGTCTGGTTAAGGTGCCAGACTAGAAAGCAGGAGACGGTGAGTTCTAGTCCCGCCTTAGCCATGCAAGCCTTCTGGGTGACTTTGGGCCAGTCACCGGGAGACGGTGAGTTCTAGTCCCACCTTAGCCATGCAAGCCTTCTGGGCGACTTTGGGCCAATCACCGGGAGACGGTGAGTTCTAGTCCCGCCTTAGCCATGCAAGCCTTCTGGGCGTCTTTGGGCCAATCACCGGGAGACGGTGAGTTCTAGTCCCGCCTTAGCCAAGCAAGCCTTCTGGGTGACTTTGGGCCAATCACCGGGAGACGGTGAGTTCTAGTCCCGCCTTAGCCATGCAAGCCTTCTGGGCGACTTTGGGCCAATCACCGGGAGNCAGCCCAACCCACCTCACAGGGTGATGGTTGTGGGGGAAACAGGTGGAGGAAGACGTGTCAGGTATGTTCTTTGCCTTGAATTATATGTAAAAACAATCAAGGCGGGTATAAACAAATAACGAAGAAAGGAAATAACCCATCCCACCGGCTAACAGCCAGAGAACCCCGTTCAGCACGTGAATCTCTTCCGGTTTGTCTGCTCTTGCGTAGGTACTTCAAGCGTGGCCTCCAAATACGAAGAGCTGGAGTGTCTTTATGCTGCTGTTGGGAAGGTTATTTATGAAGGACTGACCAACTATGAAAAAGCAGCCAGCGCGAACCCTTCTCAGCTTTTCGGTAAGCCGTTGGATCGATCGCATCGTTACGATGGAGCACGTAATCGGGAAAACAAAGAAAAAACAAACAAAAAACGGCCCGCTTTCATTGGCACGAATATTTTGAGAACTACGAAGAAGAAAAACTATTCTATAGGTTTTGATTTTTTTTGGCTGACCATTCATAATAGACGTAGGACAACGTCGTTATTGCTCCCTTAAAACTGAGGAAGTGAGTTCGCCAAAAGCACGATAGATTTGTTAAGTTGATGGTTAGCTTTGGGAGAATTGGTGTGTGTGTGTGTGTGTGATGGTGGAAAAAAAGCAAAGCTAACCCTACCTCCCCCCCCCCTTTACTCCAGAGTTAATACACAACCTTTTTGAAGACGTAGTTTCTTAGGTCCTCTTGTGAAAGTAACTACAGGACAACATCGTTATTGCTCCCTTAAAACTGAGGAAGTGAGTTTGCCAAAAGCACGATAGATTTGTTAAGTTGATGGTTAGCTTTGGGAGAATTGGGGTGTGTGTTTGTGTGATGGTGGAAAAAAGCAAAGCTAACCCTACCTCCCCCCCCTTACTCCAGAGTTAATACACAACTTTTTTTGAAGACGTAGTTTCTTAGGTCTTCTTGTGAGAGTAACTACAGGTCGTCCTCAAGTTACAAGCGTTTTAGTGACCGTTCAAAGTTACTACGGCACTGAAAAAAAAGGGACTTTGGGCAGTTGAAGCCCACAGGTCTGAAAATCGCCAAGGTTGGGCACCTCTGATCTTAAAATCTTTCTGTTCTCTTTTTCAAAATAGCCTTAGATCAGGCCGGTTCAAAAGAGATGGGTCCCCCCCCCTCCGTTCTTATTCTTCCAATATTCCAATATTCTTTCTTTGTATCTTTCAGGTACTTTAATGATCCTGAAGTCTGCCTGCAGCAACAATCCCAGCTATATCGACAGGTTGATTTCAGTCTTCATGAGATCCCTCCAGAAGATGGTGAGAGAGCATTTGAACCAGCAGGCTCAAGCAGGAACAGTGGAAGCCAACACAGGTAGATCGCCAGGTCGAAACTGCCGACTTGCCCTGTTGAACTTTCACGCCGGAGCAATTTGGATCCTGAGGATGTGGGGTGTGGCTGGTTTTTGTGCAAAGGTTTGGTTCTCCTAGCTAGCATGTCCTCTCCTGAGAAAACGTATTCGGGAGAACTATTCACGCAAAGAACATCGTGCAGACCCAGAAACGTCCCCTCTTACGGCTAATGTGATTGTATTTGTTGCCTCTGTTGAGTTGCGGTCCTGGTGGCGTGGGGTGTTGTGTTACGTTGCAGATTTCTAATGCTCTTAAGCCAGTGATGGCGAACCTTTTAGAGACCGAGTGCCCCAAAACTGGCCCCGCCCCTGCTCCACCCCCTGCCCCACCCCCATCCCGCCTGCCTGGAGGGCCACTCACCCCCTCCAGGGCCTGCCGCAGATCACCCAGGCAGCCCAGCAGCACCATGGTGGCCATGCCCTCTACCCGCACCCCACAGCATCAACTGTGCGGGATGGGGCATGAGGACAGAGTCTTGTCTACACTGCCTGGCTGCCATGTCCTTGGCTGCGCTGCACCGCGTGGGCCACACTCGGGTGACTCTCCTCCAGGGGGATTGCTGGTGAGGAGGGAGTCACGGGGGGAGGCAAGGCTGGGGCAACGGCACATGTATTTGCAAGACCGCCTCCTACCAAACACCTCCCTTCGACCAGTCCGCTCCCACAGAGAGGGCCTCCTTAGAGTGCCGTCGGCCAGACAATGCCGGCTGGCGACCCCCAGGGGGAGAGCCTTCTCTGTGGCAGCTCCTGCCCTCTGGAATGACCTACCCCCCGACCTACGTACAGTTGCGGACCTGCGCCTTTTTCGC
>NW_015388870.1:134452-141952 GCF_001527695.2 Protobothrops mucrosquamatus
CCCCCCCCCCAATTAGTGTTAAGATATTGCAAGCCGAATTTAAGGCACTGAATCACGGGGTGCTTAACCCAGGCCTGTTGGCTGAAACCCCGCTCGATCTGAGTTGCTTGTCCGGGCTGTGTTTGCAGCTGGTACCAGCGAGTTGGTGATGCTGAGTTTGGACTTGGTGAAGACCCGCCTGGCTATGATGAGCATGGAGATGAGGAAGAACTTCATTCAGGGCATCCTGACCTCGCTGATTGAAAAATCGAGCGACGCCAAAATCCTGCGGGCCGTGGTCAAAATTGTGGAAGAGTGGGTCAAAAACAGCTCCTCCATGGCGGCGAACCAGGTAACCTAAAAGGAGTATTTGGGGTGGTGGTGGAAGAAAGAGGGGAATGGACTTGAACGTGGTCTTGTGGTTAAGGCACCTGGCTAAAAAAAAACAGGCAATAGTGAGTTCTAGTCCCCCACTAGCCAGGCAAAGTTATGAAAGATCACTCCAGAAGTACCCGTGTTTTCCCGAAAATAAAATATGATTTTTTTTGCTCCAGAAGACGCATTAGGGCTTATGTCCCTGTTAGGGCTTCTTGTCAGGTCCCCAAAACCTCTGCGTTTTCCTTGCATATATATTCTACTTTGGGGAGGGGGGCTGCCAGTTCTGCTGGGGGGGGAGGAGGAGGAGCTTGGGATAACTTTCGGCTTTCTACTTTCCCTCTCCTGCCCCCATCCTTGAGAAAGGAATGCGTCTGGAGACGGAGAAGACCTTGAGATGCTTACCCACACGTCATACCCCCTGTGGATTGGCTGGATTTCAAATGGACATCATGACTCTGGGTGGGAGGAGGACTATTGCTAATTTAACTACACCATTTGCGCTGGATTTTCCCCAGATCTTGCCTTGACTTTGTTACTGTCACCGACCCCTAATAAAAGTTCCCTTTTGAGACAATGCCTGTTTCAGGAGTTCTGCTTTCGTGGGTGGTTAGCTGAGGCGGATTCTTACGCTTCTATTCGGGGAAATACGGTAGTAGACGCGTCTGTCTGGCTGACAATCTTAACTGGGGCTTATTTTTGAAATAAGCCCGAGTCCTGAAAAATCATGCCAGGGCTTATTATTTTCTGGTTAGGTCTTCTTTTTGGGGAAACACGGTACTCTAAAGTTTTGCTGTCTCCCCTCTCTTCCATCGTCACACGACAGCGGTGGTGTGGTTAACCCACCCTGCTTTAAAAAGTCGTAAAACGGGGCACAACTCACATAACCGACGGAAGGGACGTTCTGCTCCCGATTATCGTCATAAGTCGAGATTTATTTCAGAAGTGAGCTACATTTACCGACAGCTGTTCTTTTGCCCTCTTAGGGCAGGGATCCCCAATCCCTAGTCTGTGGACCGGTAGCAGGCCACGGCCTACCAGCAACCGGTCCGCACAAACAAGCAAAGCCCCATCTGCGGGATGCAGGCAGTACACAAAACCACACGCCCCTCCGGTCCGTGGAAAAACCTCTCTCCATGGAACCGGTTCCTGGTGCCCAAAAGTTTGGGGACCTCTGTCTTAGGGAACAAGCTGGAGAAAAAAAAAATCAACATTTTTTTCCCTCTTTTTTTTTTCTCCCCCCCCCCCAAACAGATTCCGACGCTGCGCGAGAAGTCCATTCTGCTGGTGAAAATGATGACCTACATTGAAAAGCGTTTTCCAGAGGACCTTGAGTTAAACGCTCAGTTCTTAGACCTTGTTAACTACGTCTATAGGTAAATTACAGCAATTAATCAGCCGGGTCAGTGTATCTCGGTTCATAATTTGTGCCACGCCTGACCTTAAGAAGGCACCATTCATCTTTTGAAGTCAGCCCGGGGATTGGGGAACGGTGGGGGGGGGGACGATCAATTTTTAGTTCCCCAAGGTTTTAGTTCATGCTCACGCCAGTCAAATGCCGCGTCAATCTCTGTCGGTTCTTTTAAGGGAAAAGAGATCTTTTCCCCCAATCCTGCAGGAGTTAAAGCGTTTTTTTAAAAAAAATTCAAGATAGAAAATTCAGGGGGAGTCTTGTAATTGGCTAATTTGATCTCTTTGCATTGTCCCGGAGCATAGCTAAACCTTCTTAGCAGTTGGGGCGACAAGCACGCCTTCCCTTCAGTCAGATGACCTCCTGCTTTGCAACTAGCACCCCAAGGCCACATAATCGTGATATCGTTGTTGACAATCCCAATTTTCTGCAAAAAAAAACGCCCCGTGGGTTCACTTAATGACTGGTGCAAAAAAGTGCATACAACCGGGCCACTCGTGTGAGTGACCCACTTTACGATGGTCACAAACCAGGCTCCGTTACAGCCCCTTAGTCATTTTTATACCTTTACAACCAGGAGTGGAGCACGGTGGCTGGATGCTGGTCCCACGTTTGAGACCTGAGCACTGGCTCGGGACAGGGTTGAGCTCCTGTCCTTCACTCCCAGCTCCTTCTAGGGCAGGGGTAGGCAACCTTGGCTCTTTTATGACTCGTGGACTTCAACTCCCAGAATTCCTGAGCCAGCATGGCTCAGCTTGGAAGCCTCTCCCTTTCCCCTCAGCATGGGTGGCTTAGGAATTCTGGGAGTTGGAAGTCCACGGGTCATAAAAGAGCCAGGGTTGCCTACCTCTGGTTTGGACTAACGAATAAACAGATTAGATTAAATTAGATTAGATTAGATTACCTTTATTGTCATTTTTTACTGTGGGCGCAACGACCCCCATTAAACATGAAATTTAGTTGCTTGCTCTCAAAGTGTACACATACATAACAGACAATTTAAACATACTATATGCAACATATGTATAGACCAGGGGTAGGCAACCTTGGCTCTTTTATGACTCGTGGACTTCAACTCCCAGAATTCCTGAGCCAGCCTGGCTCAGCTTGGAAACCTCTCCCTTTCCCCTCAGCATGGCTGGCTCAGGAATTCTGGGAGTTGAAGTCCACGAATCATGAAGGGGCCATAGTTTCCCCATGTTGGCTCAGGAATTCTGGGAGTTGAAGTCCACAAGTCATAAAAGAGCAAAGATTGCCTACCTCTGGCCTAGGCCTAGGCTGCTTTATGACTCGTGGACTTCAACTCCCAGAATTCCTGAGCCAGCTTGGCTCAGCTTGGAAACCTTTCCCTTTCCCCTCAGCATGGCTGGCTCAGGAATTCTGGGAGTTGAAGTCCACGCGTCGTAAAAGAGCCAAGGTTGCCTACCCCTGCTCTAGGGACATGAAAGGATTCCCCAACTGGGCGTCCCCAGGGCAACAGTGATGTCACCGGCTAATCCTTTCAACCCGGAAGCGTCTCTGTGATTCTGACATGAGTGCAAAAAACCCCCTAACAGAAGTAACTTAAGTCGCTCCCCCCCTTTGTTTCTTCTTAGAGATGAAAATCTTTCAGGGAGTGAACTGACCGCTAAACTCGAGCCGGCCTTCCTGTCTGGCCTCCGATGCACCCAGCCTCTCATCAGGGCCAAGTTTTTTGAGGTCTTTGACAATTCCATGAAACGGCGGGTCTACGAGAGGCTGCTGTACGTCACCTGTTCCCAAAACTGGGAAGCCATGGGGAACCACTTCTGGATCAAGCAGTGCATCGAGGTGAGGACACAAACAAGTTGGATTTCCCTTTCTCTTCTCTGGAAGCAGAAGAGGCAAGAATATGGTTAGGCTAAAACACACGGAGAACCGTTGCAGGAATTGGCCATGCCTAGTTGAGTGAAAGGAAGGGCTGGGGGGACATGATGACGGTCTTCCAATATCTCAGGGGTTGCCCCAAAGAAGAAGGGGTCAAGCTGTTCTCCAAAGCGCCTGAAGGCAGGACAAGAAGCAGTGGATGGAAACTCATCAAGGAGAGAAGCAACCTAGAACTAAGGAGAAACTTCCTGACGGTGAGGACAATTAATCAGTGGAATGGCTTCCCTCCAGAAGCTGTGGATGCTCCATCACTGGAGGTTATTAAGAAGAGATTGGGCAACCAGAGGCAGGTTGTTCCACTGAGTAATTGTTCGAACTGTCAGGAAGTTTCTCCTTAGTTCCAGGTTGCTTCTCTCCTTGGTTAGCTTCCAATCATTTGCATTTTTGTCCACGGCCGCTAGCCATGGGAGTTTAATTTTTCCTTTCTCAGCTGTCTCTCTTGCCTTCGGTTTCTTCCTTAAGACCGAGAGGGACCGTCATGTTCAGCCTTAAAGTTGGTTAACTGTATCTACAGGTTGTGTCTACAGCCTCTCTTCTTAATCCCTTTCAGCTCCTGCTGGCGGTTTGTGAAAGGAACACAACCATCGGGACCAGCTGTCAAGGGGCCACGCTTCCCTCCATCACAAACGTGATCAATCTGGCGGATAGCCACGACCGGGCGGCGTTTGCCATGGTCACCCACGTCAAGCAAGAACCTCGTGAACGAGAAAACAGTGAATCCAAAGAAGAGGTAAAGTCTTCCTGTATTACACGTAAAGCTTACTTGTTTACATAGAGTCCTGTGCTGTTGGGGGTACCTTAATGTGTCTATTTGCAAAACTCTGGTCTTCTCCCCTTTATACGCAGGATGTCGAGATAGACATTGAGCTGGCTCCCGGAGATCAGACGAGCACCCCAAAAACCAAAGAACTGTCCGAAAAGGACATTGGGAACCAGTTGCACATGTTAACCAACCGGCACGACAAATTCCTGGACTCTCTGCGCGAGGTGAAGGTGAGTGAGTTGTCGCTCCCCTGGCATTTCACAATACTCCTTGAAGCCTGGGCAGCCTATTTCTGCAGCGCGCATGCTACTAAAACCCTTTTGGGTGGGGGAGAAGGTGCATTGCAGGTCATTCTTTAGGCCCTCAGGGGTCTTCAAACTGGGCAACTTTCAGACTTGTGGACTTCAACTCCCAGAATTCCTCAGCCAGCTGAGGAATTCTGGGAGTCGAAGTCCACAAGTCTTACAGTTGCCCAGTTTGAAGACCCCTGCTTTATTTAGGCTGTCTCCTAGCATGTTGGTGTCACACCTGTCCCACAGTTGATCTGCTGGGTAATAGCCATAGCACTGAGACTTATATACTGCTTTACAGTGTGCTTTACAGCCCTCTCTAAGCGGTTTACAGAGTCAGCATCTTGTTGCCTCCCCCAACAATCTGGGTCCTCATTTTCCCAACCTCAGAAAGGATGGAAGGCTGAGTCAACCTGGAGCCGGTGAGAATCGAACTCCAGGCTGTCGGCAGAGTTTGCCTGCAATGCTGCATTCTAACCACAAGGAAGGAAGGAAGGAAGGAAGGAAGGAAGGAAAATAGCAATAGCACTTATATACCGCTTCACAGTGCTTTAGAGCCTTATCTAAGCGGTTTATAGAGTCAGCATATGGCCCCCAACAATCTGGATCCTCATTTTACTGACCTCGGAAGGATGGAAGGCTGAGTCATCCTTGAGCTGGTCAGGATCAAACTGCTACCGGTCGAGCAGTGGGCAGAGTTAGCCTGCAGTACTGCATTCTAACCACTGCGCCACCACACAGGATGAGATCTCTGGGTTGCTGGTCTCTCTAGTAGCTTTCCCTAGCTCAACACCACCACCCCTCATCCTTCGGTAGTTGCAGTAAGCCTGCAGGCTTCAGTTTGTGGCTTTAGAGATGGCTTCTCCCGCCTTCGGTTTTTTTTCTGGTGGGGTAAATCAGCTTTGTCTTCTTCATGATTGGGTATGCCTAACTCGCAGTTTCGTTCCAGACGGGAGCCCTGCTAAGTGCCTTCGTTCAGCTTTGTCACATTTCCACCCCTTTGGCTGAAAAAACTTGGATCCAGCTGTTTTCCAGATTGTGGAAAATCCTTTCAGACAGACAGCAACATGTGAGTGTCGTTTTGAAAAAAAAAAAAGCAGTGATGAAAAACTGGTGAAACATTTTCTTTCTTTCTTTCTTTCTTTCTTTCTTTCTTTCTTTCTTTCTTTCTTTCTTTCTTTCTTTCTTTCTTTCTTTCTTTCTTCTCCTCCCTCCCTCCCTCCCTCCCTCCCTTCCTTCTTTCCTTCCTCTTCCTCTTTCTCTTTCTTTTTCTCTTTCTCTCTTTCTGTCTTTCCACTTTCATTCTCTCTCCCTCTCTCTCCTTCTCTCTTTCCTTCCTCTCTCCCTCTCTTCCTCTTTCTCCTTCCTTCCTCCCTCCCTTCTTTCCTTCCTCTTCCACTTCCTCTTTCTCTTTTTCTCTTTCTCTCTTTCTGTCTTTCCACTTTCATTCTCCCTCCCTCTCTCTCCTTCTCTTTCTTTCCCTCCTCTCTCCTCCCTCCTTCTCTCTCCCTCTCCTTCCCTCTCTCCCTCGTCTCCCTCTCTCTCTCTCTCTCTCTCTCCTCCTCCTCCTCCTCCTCCTCCTCCTCCTCCTCCTCTTCTTCTCCCGAGTTGTAATTTGCAAAGAAAAAAAAAAAGGCCCTTCTCCATGATCAGGAAATGATTCCAGCCTCAGAGGGGGGGAAAAGGATGCTTAGATGTGCCTGAAAGGAACAACATCTTTGTGGGATTGACTGATTGATCCGACTTGGATGCTGCCAGTTCCGCACCACCTGTTGGGGCAGGCGGAGAAAATACTTCTTGATCGATCATGTTTGATCAGTTGCTGAATCTGAACGATTGGGCACCGGCGGGCTGAAAAGAAACCCGAAGTCTTTCATGCGTGGCTTTAAAAGGCCAGATCTGCATCCTGGAGGTTATAGGAGACTCTTTTCCTGCACGTTGGTGCTTTTCCTCTTGACAAAAGCCGTTTCGGGGTTTTCAGTGCTCTTCCGGGAGGGACCCAGAGGCAATTTTCAACCTCAACCGGACTCGTCTTTCCGATCCTGAAAAGAGCAGCTTTCGGCAGCCTCCCTGTCGAGAGCATAATTCCTGCTGGCGATGCCGGCTTCGCCCTTGGAATAATGGCTAATTTCCATTGTAGGCTCTGGCGGGAGAAATTAGCCCATTCCTGTGCAGCGGCAGCCACCAGGTGCAGCGCGACTGCCAGCCGAGCGCCTTGAACTGCTTCGTGGAAGCCATGTCCCAGTGCGTGCCCCCCATCCCCATCAGGCCCTGCGTGCTGAAGTACCTGGGCAAGACCCACAACCTCTGGTTCCGCTCCACCCTGATGCTGGAGCACCAGGCCTTCGAGAAGGGGCTCAGCCTGCAGATCAAACCGAAACAGACCACGGAGTTCTACGAGCAGGAGAGCATCACTCTGCCCCAACAGGTAGGGCACGAATTTGGGGTTTTCTGCGCTGGAAGGAAATAAAGCCCGTGTGGGGTATCTGGGCCTAGGCGAAGAAATCCCCAGGAATTGGAGCAAACTGGATAAGGGGACAGATGTGAAGCCAGTGGGGCTACTCCGGGTTTAGGAGGAGAGCCCCCTTGGTTCTTTGCACCCCCGTCAGAAGGGTTGCTGTCTGAGGCGGTCGCTCAGCGAAGACCAGGCGCTTGCCCCTTCACGTCGTTTGCAGTTGGGGTGGCTGTTAGATCTGGATAAATAAATAAATAGAGGCTGCCATGCCCTGATGTCAGGATGTTTGAGCTTTGTAGGGAGCGTAGAAGGAAGGGAGGGA
>NW_015388870.1:151348-156016 GCF_001527695.2 Protobothrops mucrosquamatus
CTTTTCCATGCCCTTCTTTTTGCCCCAAGGTGGAGCTCAGTTGCCCCAAAGAGATGGCATGGAAAGTCAACATGTATCGGGGATATTTGGCCATTTGCCACCCTGACGAGCAGCAGCTGAATTTCATCGAGCGCCTGGTGGAAATGGCCAGCGGGTTGGCCATCCGAGAATGGCGAAGACTTCCACAGGTGGTTTCTCATGTCCACACCCCACTTCTTCAGGTAAGACAGACCGATCTCCGGAGACTCTCGAGCGTTAGACTCCAAAACCCACGAGACACATGCTAAGCTACTTCTAAGCAGCCTCTTTTATTGTTCCTCACCTATAGACAGAATCTTGCCGAATTAAAACAGACTACTTGCTCCAGAAAACATAGACTCTGGGAACTGTTGAGGAGGAGCTGTCTTCGTCCTCTTTCTCATACACAGCATTGTCTCTTGCTTCTCTGTGAATGCAGCTTCTCCCTCCCGGGAATCCAGACCACATTCCACCGCACCCAGTCTTTGGCAGGCTATCATTTGAACTACGAAACAAGAGTGAATAACGAAACACGGAGGATTTTTGTCCCAAATTTTGGAAAAGTTATTCTGGGATAAGTCAACCTCCTCTTAACCAGATGACAAAAGCGTACACGGAGCAGGGCTTCTGAAATGTGCAGGCTCTTGATTGGTAGCTGAGTGGGTTCTTCGACAAACTTTGGCTCAACCAATGGCGGCTAGGAGCGATGTGGATGACCTCAATCATCTCCTCATTATTAGATTGCTTAGGTGGGCTGTGAATGGCAAGTTAGCAACATGGCAATAAAGCTACTCAGCAGTAATTACTTTTTCCCCCCTAGATCAGATAGTGGGTGATTAAGCACCTGCTTGAAAATTAAATTTATATGATGAATGGGGTAGGAAGAAGGTGAAGCTCTTGTGAGAGCTGATACTGTGGCAATTACGGGTGAGTGGGAGAAGGGAGGTCACTTGGCTTAATTTATTTTATTTTCAGAGATTGTGCCAGAAGTCTAGCCCAACTTTTGGGGGTCCGAGAGACGCTTCCTCAGTTGATGAATAGCTCCTACAAGTGTTATCTTTCTCGGAGGAGGTCTTGCAAATGGCTTGTATCAGTTTACTGTCTCTGTGGGATTTGAATTCCAGCAGTGTTCATATGTCTGCTGGAACTTAAAACTCCCTGCGGTGTAGAATCTCTCTCTCTCTCTCTCTCTGTGTATCTTTGAAACAGCGAGGGAAATATTGTCGATTTCTGTGCCTAGTAAGTAAAGTTAGTCCTCAACCTGTGGCCTTAATGGACAGACTCTGTTATAGTTGCAACTTGAGGACTAGCTGCATTGGAATGTATTGATATGTGTATGAAGTAAGGAAATAGGACGTAGAATATAGAAAATATAGAACATACAGTGATAAATAAGTTATCTTCCTCCTCCTCCTCCTTTTTCTCTTCCTCCTTCATTTCCTCCTCTTCTTCCTCTTTTTTCTCTTCCTCCCTCTTCTTCCTCTTTCTTCTTTCCTCTCCCCTTCTTCCTCTTCCTTCTTTTCCTCCTCTTCCTCCTCCTTCTTTACTCTCCCCTTCCTCTTCCTCCTCCTCCTCCTCCTTTCTTGCCACCTTCCTCTTCCTCCTTTTCCTCCTCCTTCCTCCTTTCCTCTCCCCTTCCTCTTCCTCTTCCTCCTCTTCCTCCTCCTCCTTCCTCCTTTACTCTCCCCTTCCCCTTCCTCTTTGTCCTATTCTTCTTCTTTCTTGCCGCCTTCCTCTTCCTCCTCCTCTTCTTCATCCTTTCCTCCCGCCTTTCTCTTCCTCCTCTTCCTCTTCCTCCTCCTCCTTTCTTCGCACCTTCCTCTTCCTTCTCCTCTTCCTCCTCCCGCTCTTCCTCTACCTCACCCCCAGGCTGCCCAGCAGATCATTGAACTCCAAGAGGCTGCCCAAATCAACGCAGGGTTGCAACCGGCCAACCTCGGGCGGAACAACAGCCTCCACGACATGAAAACCGTGGTGAAGACCTGGAGGAACCGGCTGCCCATCGTGTCAGACGACCTGTCTCACTGGAGCAGCATCTTCATGTGGCGGCAGCATCATTATCAAGGTGAGATCCTCTCCTCGGACGGGATTCTTTTCCTAAGACGTCTGGCATCTCTGCCTGTTTGGGAAGCTGAAAGAAAACACGGCATGCGTTGATGACCTTCGTAGCAGCCCAGGGTCACCCGATCGCCGTTTGCCATTTTTCCAGCCGGCTTTCGACAGACCAAGTCAGTGGGGGACACCGGATTTGCTTAATGACACTGTGATTGACTGAACAGCTGCAGCGACTTGCTTAACGACCAAAATGGTCGTAAAATTGGGTGTGGCTCCCATAACCCTCTTGCTTAGCAACGGGAATTCTGGGACCGATTCTGACTAGCGGTAGATGCTTATATTCCGTCAACACCCAGCTCGAGGATCCAGATAAATCACCAGGTTCATTCTGTTTCCGGAAAAACCTTACTGTTCGTTGAATACACGGCATGGTCCTGTCAAAGCAAAAATTCTAACTCTGCGGTTCCCAGACACCATCTCATAGAATTGTTTAATTCTAATCTCTCTCCCCCCCCCACCCTCTCACGAAGTCTCTGTAAACAATTTCACTTTGTTATGGGAACCGTCTGCTTCTCCTCCACATCTGCTGCAGTGTCCTTGGAAAGCTTTCAGGCTCTCAACGGTCTTCGGAGGAATTATAAAGGTTTTATTTCTCCGTCTAAACCAGGGGTAGGCAACCTTGGCTCTTTTATGACTCCTGGACTTCAACTCCCAGAATTCCTGAGCCAGCCATGCGTGCTGGCTCAGGAATTCTGGGAGTTGAAGTCCACGAGTCATAAAAGAACCAAGGTTGCTTACCCCTGCTCTAAACACTTCTAAAGCAATACCTACTCCCTCCCTCCCCCAAAACTCTAATGGCACGTTTGAAACCAACAGGCAGGCAGCTGCCAAAGTTTCATTCTTGACATATTCATTCTGTGTTGCACCATTATTTTTTTCCTAAAACTCCTCTCTTACCACTTTTCTAGCCATTGTAAGCGCCTACGAGAACAGCGCTCAACATGACCCAAGTTCGAACAACGCCATGTTGGGCGTTCACGCCTCGGCCTCTGCCATTATCCAGTACGGCAAGATTGCTCGGAAACAGGGCCTGGTCAACGTGGCCTTGGACATCCTGAGCCGCATTCACACCATACCGACGGTGCCCATTGTGGATTGCTTCCAGAAGATTCGACAGCAAGTGAAATGCTACCTCCAGCTCGCCGGGGTGATGGGCAAAAATGAATGCATGCAGGTATGGCAACCATCTTCTAGATAGGTGTTTCTCAACCATGGCAGCGTGGTCTTCAACTCCCAGAATCCCCCAGCCTGCATGCTTTAAGATATGTGGCCTTCAACTCCCAGAATTCCCCAGCCTGCATGCTTTAAGATGTGGACTTCAACTCCCAGAATCCCCCAGCCTGCATGCTTTAAGATGTGGCCTTCAACTCCCAGAATCCCCCAGCCTGCATGCTTTAAGATATGTGGACTTCAGCTCCCAGAATTCCCCAGCCTGTTTTTAGGTTGGTCCAAAGGTTCTTCAATATTTGGCAGTGTATCTAGGAATTCTCTCCTGGGAAGTCCCGCATTTTGAAACTTCTTAATTTATCTTTAGCTGATATATATGTATTTTTGAAAATCTTGTTGTTTCCAAATCTTTCCGATAGGGCCTGGAGGTGATCGAATCCACAAACCTGAAGTATTTCACCAAGGAAATGACCGCTGAATTCTATGCATTGAAGGGGATGTTTTTAGCACAGATTAACAAGTATGTATGTATGTATGTATGTATGTATGTATGTATGTTGGATGAAATGTGGCAGTAACCTCTGACTGTGTGTAAACAATACACAGGGATTCAGGGGTGAAGTTTTGTTTGGCTCTCTTAATTCTCAAAATTCTGTGTGCAAAGCAAGAACTTCAGTGTGGGCCTGGCTGAGGAATTCTGGGAATTGAAGTCCACAAGTCCTTAAAGGGCCAAGTTTGAAGACCCCTGGATTAAAAGATCTTTTGAAAAAAGCCAGCTCAGCTCTTGGTACACCCATTCCTCTTTCTTTCCATCTTGATGGAAAGACAACCCATCCTTCCTTTTTTTTTCACTTGAGGAGACCTCACAATCAAGCTGCAAGACCTTTCAGGGCCCGCTTCTAGGCGGTCAATTTTTCAGAATTTGTCCACAGTTGACCGGAAGCAAAGTTGAACGTGCAGACGGTGCTCTTTGCAGTCCTTGAAGACCAAAGACTTTAAAACTGGAGGGGAAAAAAAAATTACACTTGTTTGTCCACAACAACGCAGCTTAGCCTCACAGTGGCACAGGGTGGAAGTAATCCGTATCCTCTCCTGGGAAAGCAGAGAGTTTTAAATCAGGGAAAAGGCCAATTAGTTGAGCAGAAAAGTGCAATAACCTCTTTCTTTTTCAACCACCCCGTGAGCATCTTCAGATGTTTCCTCTGCAGAGGAAGTGTGGTTTAAATAATTTAGATGACTTGCCGGCTGTCAAGGATTGGGGCAAGATACAATCTTCAAACACGACTTTACCTTGTTGTCTTGTCAAAAGAGAGAGAGAGAGAGAGAGAGAGAGGGAGGGAGGGAGGGAGGGAGGGAGGGAGAAAAAGA
>NW_015388871.1:0-11243 GCF_001527695.2 Protobothrops mucrosquamatus
AGAATTCTTCAGCCAGACTGGCTGAGGAATTCTGGGAGTTGAAGTCTAGAAGACTTAAAGTTACCAGGTTTGGAGACCCCTGATTTAGAGTAAACACAGTATTCATTTCCTACTCTAAAACATGCATGTTTCCCTTTTTTTTTCATTTCTATCCAGAAGCAATCATATATGCGAAACTTGGCTGATATACACTGTGGGGGAAAAATGGCCATGTCTTATTAATGATTTTTAACTGCATACTTACTTTTGGTATCTATCAGTTTTTCTCTGGGTGAAGCCTCTGAAGAGGACAGCTGTTCTTTTATTTTGGCAACATCCTTCGGGTGAAGATAATCAAAAAGACTTTGGCCAATCAGATGTGTCTGATGGAACACACCATGATAAGATTATGACCATCTTATTCAAACAACCAAATAAAAACACAAAGAGTCTAATGTTTGAGCGATGAAATAACTTCATCACTGTTATTATCTTTTCAATTCAGTGGAAACATTTGTTCTTCTAGGCCCTTTTTAATAATAGTAGTAGTAGTTTTATTATGGTCACAGAACAGGAGTAGAGTAGAATAAAACAGAATGTAGAATAGAACAGAATAGAATGCAGAGTAGCATCAAAGAATAGAATAGAATAGAATAGAATAGAATAGAATAGAATAGAATAGAATAGAATAGAATAGAATAGAGTAAGAATAGAATAGAATAGAAGGATGAAGAATAGAATAGAATAGAATAGAATAGAATAGAATAGAGTAGAGTAGAGTAGAGTAAGAATAGAATAGAATAGAAGGATGAAGAATAGAATAGAATAGAATAGAATAGAATAGAATAGAATAGAATAGAATAGAGTAGAGTAAGAACAGAATAGAATAGAATAGAATAGAATAGAATAGAATAGAATAGAATAGAATAGAATAGAATAGAATAGAATAGAATAGAGGGATGAAGAATAGAATAGAATAGAGTAGAGTAGAGTAGAGTAGAGTAGAGTAGAGTAGAGTAGAGTAGAGTAGAGTAAGAATAGGATAGAATAGAATAGAATAGAATAGAATAGAATAGAATAGAATAGAATAGAATAGAATAGAACAGAACAGAATAGGACTAGACTAGGACAGGACAGGACAGGAAGACAAGATAATATTTAACAGTTGGTGGTGACTGTCAATGGACAGTCAAAGTCTGCCTAATTAAGTATAACAAAATCTAGCTACATTCAAAGCGACTACATCAGACTGATCTAATAACAGCAGTTGTACATAAAAAAAGATCAGTGTTTCCCGGGTATTTTATCAGGTGAGGGTTTATGAGATGGGTCCGTGAGTCCTTATAGGACAGTATAGTATTGCTCCAATTAAGTAGAAACATGTTTTCTAAGCTCTATTTTAAAAATCCTATTTCAATCATTGCACATCAGATACTTCCATGCTGTAACAATGAGTACCGGGGGGCCCCTTACGCAAGTAACACATTTCTGATCCTGACCCTGTTGCCCACCTCAAGCAACCTAGGTGACATTTTACAGCAAATCCAAGGCTATTGATGGAAGGATTTTAAATATTAGGCTACTTACAGGATCATAATTAAGTATCTTGGAAACAGATTCGGAAACAAACAGGATTTTTCCTCTGTCGCATCCAACCACAAATAGGAAACCATCGGCAGCCTATAAATTAAGGAGATAAATATAAGACTGTAATGGATACAGACAGGCAGCTCTGTAGTTAGAAGTCAGGTCAGGATAGAGGAAAACAACATTAAAACGTTGATAATATTTTCATGAGTATTTAGGGGGTCAGGAAAACTTAAAGAGAAATCAGCACCATGAATATCGTTTTGCCCTGAAGACAGACCCACAAATAGTTGTGATATTCCCTTCACCTCCTTTTAGCAAGAAGGGTTTTGCTCCAGGAATTTGTAGGTTATGCCAGGGGTGGGCAACCTTGGCTCTTTTATGACTCGTGGACTTCAACTCCCAGAATTCCTGAGCCAGCCACGCTGAGGGGAAAGGGAGAGGTTTCCAAACTGAGCCGTGCTGGCTCAGGGATTCTGGGAGTTGAAGTCCACAAGTCATAAAAGAGCCAAGGTTGCCTACCCCTGGGCTATACATTTGCACTGTAAGCTACACATTTCCAAAATTGTGGAGGTTTTTGGTGGTCTGTGAGTTTGGCACTTTGCCTGAAGATGTTTTATTACCCAGCTAGGTAGCGTCATCAGTGCAAGCAGCAACATAGCCGTTCAACTTCTAAAAGAGATTCTCTTTTAGTAGATTCGCAACGTTTCCTTCCCTGATATGCTGGTAGGCAGAATTAATCTTTCATTCTTCTAATCCCAAATACTTTTAACAGGACTAGAGGTGACATGATAGCAGTGTTCCAATGTTTGTGGGGCTCCTACAAAGACAAGGGGGTCAACCTATTTTTCCAAAGCACCTCAAGGCAGGACAAGAAGCAACGGACGGAAACTAACCAAGGAGAGAAGCAACCTAGAAATAAGGAGGAATTTCCTGACAGTGAGAACGATCAAACCGTGGAACGGTTTGCTTTCAGAAGTTGTGGGTGCTCCATCACTGTAGGCTTTTAAGAAGAGACTGCATTTGTCTGGAATAGTATAGGGCAGGGGTAGGCAACCTTGGCTCTTTTATGACTTGTGGACTTCAACTCCCAGAATTCCTGAACCAGCATGGCTCAGCTTGGAAACCTCTCCCTTTCCCCTCAGTGTGGCTGGCTCAGGAATTCTGGGAGTTGAAGTCCACGAGTCATAAAAGAGCCAAGGTTGCCTACCCCTGGTATAGGGTCTCCTGCTTGAGCAGGGGATTGGACTAGAAGACCTCTGAGATCCTTTCCAATTTTATTATTCTGTATGCTAATTTAACACATCCTAAATTTCATGCAATGCTCTTCATCAGCTATAAATCAGCCATTTTTGTTTTGTCGCCTTGCAATCTCAGAAAGGGGATTGTAGCTCCTAAACTTTACAGCAGGGGTCTTCAAACATGGCCCTTTTATGTCTTGTGGACTTCAATTCCCAGAATTCCTCAGCCAGGCATCCTGGGAGTTGAAATCCACAAGTCATAAAAGGGCCAAGTTTGAAGACCCCCGTTTTACAGACTCTGGGCTAAATCAGAGTTTTAGAATTAGCCCTAGGGTATTTATAGAATTTATTTTACCATTATCACTTTCAGTGCTATATTTTAAGCCTCACGATCGCTACGTGTTATGCTGGGGTGTGCTCTGTGCTTACTGAAATAAATCCTTTGGGATTCTGATTCAAGCCAGTCATCTTAATTACTTACTTACTAAATAAGGATCATGTTCTGAAAGATCAGCCAACCTCAGTCAACATTTTCACGTCTACCTTTGTTATTGGTGATTTGAATTACCTGGATTTAATAGCAACCTTTTTTTAAAAAATCAATGCTTGACATGAGTTTCCAATGTACCCTACTTGAAATTTGTATCATGAAAGTAATCAGCCTGATCACGTATGTACTTTAAATACCACACATTGCATCTGCCTCGTTTCCTTAATTTAATATTAAGTTCATTTATTTACCCCTTAAATGGTGTTAAAATTTAAACTAAAGCTAATCTGTGACTTAGTCTAGCTCATTTATTTATTCCTTAAATAGTATTAACATTTTAACTAAAACTAATCTGTGATTTAGTCTAGCAAGTAGCTTACTAAATTCCATTCGACTTACATCATCATCTGAAAACTTTTAAAGTCCCAGTTTGATGCAACATCTATTTTAGATCTTGTATTAGAATAGAGGAGTACAAATTAAGACATTTCAAATGTGAAAACATCCAGACCGGAGTTTAAAAAGGGTTGCCCCAAGTTCAAAAAATGAAGTATTGCAATATTATTCTGCCTGCAGCTGAAGTATTCTTTTAATGAAATATTTTTCACATTCAGAGTATTTCCAGATACAGAATGGAGCCATCTCCAAAGCTTAAGGAGCATGTTTAATTTGCACATCGCTGTTTATAAATAGTCTTAAAACTGGGATGCTGACTATGCAGACGTAAACACTATTCTATAGTACAGTTGCTGTTTACAGAAAGAGCAGGTCCGTGTCTCCAACTTTAATATACCTTAAGAATGAGCTGTTGAAGTTCATCGTCTTGTAAAAATGAAGGCTTATACCTAACTTCTGAGTAAGAACCGGTGGAACCTGCAAAATATTTGTGAGAGAAAATTAGAGGGAGGGAGGGAGGGAAGAAGGAAAGAGGGAAGGAAGGAGAAAGAAGAGAGCAGAGAGGGAGGGAGGGAGGGAAGGAGGGAGAGGAAAGAAGGAAGGAGAGGGAGAGAGGAAGGAAGGAGAATGAAGAGAGGAAGAAAGGAAGAAGGAAGAGAGAGAGGAAGGAAGGAGAAGAGAGGGAGGGAAGGAAGGAAAGGAGAAGGAAGGGAGGGCAGGAGGGAGGAAGGAAGGGAAAGGAGGAGATGGAGAGGAAGGAAGGAAGGAAGGAAGGAAGGAAGGAAGGAAGGAAGGAAGGAAGGAAGGAAGGAAGGAAGGAAGGAAGGAAGGAAGGAAGGAAAGAAATAGAGGGAGGGAGGGAGGGAGGACAATTAACCAAAATAAATACACAACACATGCACTTAATACAACTCAGAAGTAGCATTCTAAATCCCTTTTCTTGTAATGATTGCAATAAAGTTAAATTAACATAAAACACTTTTATGGAAAACCAACGTGAGATTTTACAGCAATTTTATACACCAAACCAAGAATAAAAACAAACAGGGTGATGTAGGAAAAAAGATTCCTCTTCCAACTGTTGGACAGGATGAAAGCTGCTGCCCTATTTCATTACAGTAGCAGTAATGAGCCGATGTCAGGATTATTAAAAACTGAGTAACACTCACTGCAAGACGAGTTAAGTACTTGATCAATTCTCCTCAGCACAATATCGATAGAGTAAGGGAAGCATTATTTTAGCTTTCATCATCTGAACTGCATTGACTACCACATCAACTTTAGAACTTTTTATAAATATGGAGAAAATAATAGCGGCTGCTAACAGGACAGCTTTTGAATCACCCCATTCAGAATTTTGGATAGCTTTTATTCTTGCCTTTCAGTGACTTTAAATGTTGCACGGCCATTCTTAATACCGTAAGCTTATCCAGCTTACGAGCCCCTGGACTGCATTGAGGTATCATAGCGGATAATTCTTCTATCAGGTTATTCATTTTGTCTCTTCTCCTCTTCTCTGTCTGGCTGTGAGCCTCCCTAGGGGGGGGAGAAAGACAAAAATAAGTATTTCCACATTAAAGGTATCTCTCTCCCCACACCACCAAAATATTGTTGACCAGTTGCCACAAAGAAACCCATGTCTTCTTTCATTCTTAAGTGTGAAACTGAAAAATATCCTCCAGAGCTCAAGTGTCTATACAAAAAAAGAAATTTCAAGCTATGCCAGAATAACAGAATCAACGAAGAATAAAAATAGGAGGAGGAGGAGGAAGGGATGAGGAGGAGGAAGAAGGAATGAGGAGGAGTAGAAAGGGATGAGAAGGAGAAGGAGGAGGAAGAGAAGGAGGAAGAGGAGGAGGAGGAGGAAGGGAGGAGGAGGAAGGAGGAGGAAGAGGAGGAGGAGGAGGAAGGGATGAGGAAGAGGAAGAAGGGATGAGGAGGNAGAATTCTTCAGCCAGACTGGCTGAGGAATTCTGGGAGTTGAAGTCTAGAAGACTTAAAGTTACCAGGTTTGGAGACCCCTGATTTAGAGTAAACACAGTATTCATTTCCTACTCTAAAACATGCATGTTTCCCTTTTTTTTTCATTTCTATCCAGAAGCAATCATATATGCGAAACTTGGCTGATATACACTGTGGGGAAAAAATGGCCATGTCTTATTAATGATTTTTACTGCATACTTACTTTTGGTATCTATCAGTTTTTCTCTGGGTGAAGCCTCTGAAGAGGACAGCTGTTCTTTTATTTTGGCAACATCCTTCGGGTGAAGATAATCAAAAAGACTTTGGCCAATCAGATGTGTCTGATGGAACACACCATGATAAGATTATGACCCTACTTTGACCATCTTATTCAAACAACCAAATAAAAAAACAAGAGTCTAATGTCTGAGCGATGAAATAACTTCATCACTGTTATTATCTTTTCAATTCAGTGGAAACATTTGTTCTTCTAGGCCCTTTTTTAATAGTAGTAGTAGTAGTTTTATTATGGTCACAGAACAGGAGTAGAGTAGAATAAAACAGAATGTAGAATAGAACAGAACAGAATAGAATGCAGAGTAACATCAAAGAATAGAATAGAATAGAATAGAATAGAATAGAATAGAATAGAGTAGAGTAGAGTAGAGTAGAGTAGAGTAGAGTAGAGTAGAGTAGAGTAGAGTAGAGTAGAGTAGAACAGAACAAAATAGAATATAGGGATAAAGAATAGAATAGAGTAGAGTAGAGTAGAGTAGAGTAGAGTAGAGTACAGTAGAGTAGAGTAGAGTAGAGTAGAACAGAACAAAATAGAATATAGGGATGAAGAATAGAATAGAATAGAACAGAACAGAACAGAACAGAATAGAATATAGGGATGAAGAATAGAATAGAATAGAATAGAATAGAATAGAATAGAATAGAATAGAATAGAATAGAATAGAATAGAATAGGAATAGAATAGGAATAGAATAGGACAATTGGTGGTGACTGTCAATGGACAGTCAAAGTCTGCCTATTTAAGTATAACAAAATCTAGCTACATTCAAAGCGACTACATCAGACTGATCTGATAACAGCACTTGTACATAAAAAAAGATCAGTGTTTCCCGGGTATTTTATCAGGTGAGGGTTTATGAGCTGGGTCCGTGAGTCCTTATAGGACAGTATAGTATTGCTCCAATTAAGTAGAAACATGTTTTCTAAGCTCTATTTTAAAAATCCTATTTCAATCATTGCACATCAGATACTTCCATGCTGTAACAATGAGTACCGGGGGGCCCCTTACGCAAGTAACACATTTCTGATCCTGACCCTGTTGCCCACCTCAAGCAACCTAGGTGACATTTTACAGCAAATCCAAGGCTATTGATGGAAGGATTTTAAATATTAGGCTACCTACAGGATCATAATTAAGTATCTTGGAAACAGATTCGGAAACAAACAGGATTTTTCCTCTGTCGCATCCAACCACAAATAGGAAACCATCGGCAGCCTATAAATTAAGGAGATAAATATAAGACTGTAATGGATACAGACAGGCACCTCTGTAGTTAGAAGTCAGGTCAGGATAGAGGAAAACAACATTAAAACGTTGATAATATTTTCATGAGTATTTAGGGGGTCAGGAAAACTTAAAGAGAAATCAGCACCATGAATATCGTTTTGCCCTGAAGACAGACCCACAAATAGTTGTGATATTCCCTTCACCTCCTTTTAGCAAGAAGGGTTTTGCTCCACCCAGTCACAATCACAGGAATTTGTAGGCTATGCCAAGGGTAGGCAACCTTGGCTCTTTTATGACTCGTGGACTTCAACTCCCAGAATTCCTGAGCCAGCCACGCTGAGGGGAAAGGGAGAGGTTTCCAAGCTGAGCCGTGCTGGCTCAGGGATTCTGGGAGTTGAAGTCCACGAGTCATAAAAGCGCCAAGGTTGCCTACCCCTGGGCTATACATTTGCACTGTAAGCTACACATTTCCAAAATTGTGGAGGTTTTTGGTGGTCTGTGAGTTTGGCCCTTTGCTTGAAGACGTTTTATTACCCAGCTAGGTAGTGTCATCAGTGCAAGCAGCAACATAGCCGTTCAACTTCTAAAAGAGATTCTCTTTTAGTAGATTCCCAACGTTTCCTTCCCTGATATGCTGGTAGGCAGAATTAACCTTTCATTCTTCTAATCCCAAATACTTTTAACAGGACTAGAGGTGACATGATAGCAGTGTTCCAATGTTTGTGGGGCTCCTACAAAAACAAGGGGGTCAACCTATTTTTTCCAAAGCACCTCAAGGCAGGACAAGAAGCAATGGACGGAAACTAACCAAGGAGAGAAGCAACCTAGAAATAAGGAGGAATTTCCTGACAATGAGAACGATCAAACAGTAGAACAGTTTGCTTTCAGAGGTTGTGGGTGCTCCATCACTGAAGGCTTTTAAGAAGAGGCTGGACTTGTGTGGAATAGTATAGGGCAGGGGTAGGCAACCTTGGCTCTTTTATGACTCGTGGACTTCAACTCCCAGAATTCCTGAACCAGCATGGCTCAGCTTGGAAACCTCTCCCTTTCCCCTCAGCATGGCTGGCTCAGGAATTCTGGGAGTTGAAGTCCACGAGTCATAAAAGAGCCAAGGTTGCCTACCCCTGGTATAGGGTTTCCTGCTTGAGCAGGGGGTTGGACTAGAAGACCTCTGAGATCCTTTCCAATTTTATTATTATGTATGCTAATTTAACACATCCTAAATTTCATGCAATGCTCTTCATCAGCTATAAATCAGCCATTTTTGTTATGTCGCCTTGCAATCTCAGAAAGGGGATTGTAGCTCCTAAACTTTACAGCAGGGGTCTTCAAACTTGGCCCTTTTATGACTTGTGGACTTCAACTCCCAGAATTCCTCAGCCAGGCACCTGCTTTACAGACTCTGGGCTAAATCAGAGTTTTAGAATTAGCCCTAGGGTATTTATAGAATTTATTTTACCATTATCACTTTCAGTGCTATATTTTAAGCCTCACGATCGCTACGTGTTATGCTGGGGTGTGCTCTGTGCTTACTGAAATAAATCCTTTGGGATTCTGATTCAAGCCAATCATCTTATTTACTTACTTACTAAATAAGGATCAAGTTCTGAAAGACCAGCCAACCTCAGTCAATATTTTCACGTCTACCTTTGTTATTGGTGATTTGAATTACCTGGGTTTAATAGCAACCTTTTTTTTAATCAATACTTGACATGAGTTTCCAATGTACCCTAGTTGAAATTTGTATCATGAAGATAATCAGTCTGATCATGTATGTACTTTAAATACCACACATTGCATCTGCCTCGTTTCCTTAATTTAATATTAAGTTCATTTATTTACCCCTTAAATGGTGTTAAAATTTAAACTAAAACTAATCTGCGACTTAGTCTAGCTCATTTATTTATTCCTTAAATAATATTAACATTTTAACTAAAACTAATCTGTGATTTAGTCTAGCAAGCAGCTTACTTAATTCCATTTGACTTACATCATCATCTGAAAACTTTTAAAGTCCCAGTTTGATGCAACATCTATTTTAAGTCTTGTATTAGAATAGAGGAGTACAAATTAAGACATTTCAAATGTGAAAACATCCAGACCGGAGTTTAAAAAGGGTTGCCCCAAGTTCAAAAAATGAAGTATTGCAATATTATTCTGCCTGCAGCTGAAGTATTCTTTTAATGAAATATTTTTCACATTCAGAGTATTTCCAGATACAGAATGGAGCCATCTCCAAAGCTTAAGGAGCATGTTTAATTTGCACATCTCTGTTTATAAATAGTCTTAAAACTGGGATGCTGACTATGCAGACGTAAACACTAATCTATAGTACAGTTGCTGTTTACAGGTCCGTATCTCCAACTTTAATATACCTTAAGAATGAGTTGTTGAAGTTCATCGTCTTGTAAAAATGAAGGCTTATACCTAACTTCTGAGTAAGAACCGGTGGAACCTGCAAAATATTCGTGAGAGAAAATTAGAGTGAGGGAGGGAGGAAAGAAAGGAAAGAATGAAAGAAGGAAGGGAAAGAAGAGAGTAGAGAGGGAGGGAGGAAGGGAGGGAGAGGAAAGAAGGAAGGAGAGGGAGAAAGGAAGGAAGGAGAAGGAAGAGAGGAAGGAAGGAAGGAAGAGAGAGAGGAAGGAAGGAGAAGAGAGGGAGGGAAGGAAGGAAAGGAGAAGGAAGGGAGGGCAAGAGGGAGGAAGGAAGGGACAGGAGGAGATGGAGAGGAAGGAAGGAAGGAAGGAAGAAGAAGAAGAAGAAGGAAGGAGGAAGGGAAAGGAGGAGATGGAGAGAAAGGAAGGAAGGAAGGAAATAAATAGAGGAAGGAAGGAGAGGGAGGGAGGGAGGACAATTAACTAAAATAAATACACAACACATGCACTTAATACAACTCAGAAGTAGCATTCTAAATCCCTTTCTTGTAATGATTGCAAGAAAGTTAAATTAACATAAAACACTTTTATGGAAAACCAACGTGAGATTTTACAGCAATTTATACACCAAACCAAGAATAAAAACAAACAGGGTGATGTAGGAAAAAAGATTCCCCTTCCAACAGTTGGACAGGATGAAAGCTGCTGCCCTATTTCATTAGCAGTAACGAGCCGATGCCAGGATTATTAAAAACTGAGTAACACTCACTGCAAGACGAGTTAAGTATTGATCAATTCTCCTCGGCACAATATCGGTAGAGTATGGGAAGCATTATTTTAGCTTTCACCATCTGAACTGCATTGACTACCACATCAACTTTAGAACTTTTTATAAATATGGAGAAAATAATAGCGGCTGCTAAAAGGACAGCTTTTGCATCACCCCGTTCAGAATTTTGGATAGCTTTTATTCTTGCCTTTCAGTGACTTCAAATGTTGCACGGCCATTCTTAATACCGTAAGCTTATCCAGCTTACGAGCCCCTGGACTGCATTGAGGTATCATAGCGGATAATTCTTCTATCAGGTTATTCATTTTGTCTCTTCTCCTCTTCTCTGTCTGGCTGTGAGCCTCCCTGGGGGGGGGGGGGAAAGACAAAAATAAGTATTTCCACATTAAAGGTATCTCTCTCCCCACACCACCAAAATATTGTTGACCAGCTGCTACAAAGAAACCCATGTCTTCTTTCATTTTCAAGTCATTCTTAAATGTGAAACTGAAAAATATTCTCCAGAGCTCAAGTGTCTATACAAAAAAAGAAATTTCAAGCTATGCCAGAATAACAGAATCAACGAAGAATAAAAATAGGAGGAGGAGGAGGAAGGGATGAGGAGGAAGAAGGAATGAGGAGGAGTAGAAAGGGATGAGAAGGAGAAGGAGGAGGAAGAGAAGAAGGAGGAAGAGGAGGAGGAGGAGGAAGGGAGGAGGAGGAAGGAGGAAGAGGAGGAGGAGGAGGAAGGGATGAGAAGGAGGAAGAAGGGATGAGGAGGAGAAAGGGATGAGAAGGAGGAGGAAGAGAAGGAGGAAGAGGAGGAGGAGGAGGAAGGGAGGAGGAGAAGGAGGAGGAGGAAGGAAGGGAGGAGGAAGAGGAGGAGGAGGAAGAAGGGATGAGGAGGAGTAGAAAGGGA
>NW_015388871.1:11483-18254 GCF_001527695.2 Protobothrops mucrosquamatus
AAAAAAAGGTTTCTTTATATTTATATCAATGAAATACAAATGAGGTATTATCAATTATTGTGAATAATCATTTGAATAATCATTAAAAATGGAAATATGATTAAAAGAATTATGATAGCTGAAAAGTATTTTAATATTAATTAGAGTTGGAGAATAACCCGAATCTTGAAATGCAGAAAAAATTCAACCATTTACAATATGCAAGTAGTCCTTACAACTGTAATTCAGCCCAGAATTATAGTCATAAATAGTGCTAGTCATTAAGCAGGTCATCTATGACTGACCCAATTTTATTTATTTAATTTTTTTTTTTGCAGTGGTAGTTTTGCCTGCAATGGGCTTTTTTTTTTTTTTTTTGCAAAAAACAGAAGTAAATGCTGATTCCTAGCAAAAAAAATATATCATAAATGTGTCCAGTCCTAAGTTAAGGACTTACCTGTTTCAAAGTTTCCCATTTATAAAATTCAACTATGACTACAGTCGTTTTAGACAATCATTGTCAAATGTAACTGTAAAAAGTTGGTCGTGAAATGAAATTTGGGAGTTTTTCATGTCTATATTTTACTTAGATTATTGTTACTTCTTCCAATTGACTAATCCCCATTTAACTTGTGTTTGTCTGAATCAAGTACCTTGCAAATTGTGTTGAACTTGGCTTGTGTGAGCATACGCCAATTAGTTCTAAAGTTCTAAATAGTTGGGCTGGCCAAACTAAAATAGTCATTTGTTGTCTAACTATGAAGGAAGATACTGCCTAACCATTTTAACGCGTGTTTTGAAAACCTCTAAGCATTTCCAGTTCATCTAATAGATTTTACTTAATGTTTTGTATAGGCCTAAACACAGCCAAGAAGATAAATTTCATCTCTTTTTTTTTGTTTTTTTTTATTTTTGATAAAACATTCTACCTGCTCTGGAGATCATCGGCCTCAGTATCACAGGTATATCTAGGGAAAGAGAATTTAAATTAATCAGAAGACATCTAAAGAATGAAAAATCAGTATAACCAAATATAAACCATGATCTGAAGATGAACTTGTAGAGACAGAGAAAAGGAAATATTGACCTCTATTGTTATAATATTTTATTAATTTTCCAATTTTACATATGAGTATTTAAAAAGCAACGTGGTGACTGGGTTAATCAATAATCAACAGCAAAATCTTTAGTGCAAATCTCAGGTTACAACATCAGATATTTCTTCTTCTTTTTCCCTTAACATTTACTATCTCGTATTCAAACTAGTACATTTCTAATTATATCAACTCAATAAAGACATCATAATTACATTTATCAATATTTTTTTAGCTTATACATATCTTAATGTTATTAATTTTTGCATAATTTTTAACTTCTTATCAATATTCCAATTTAACCTTTGATATCCATAATTTTCAGACCTTGGGTAACCAAGATTTCCCTTATCTCACTTCATAACAAACTATGATGTCCAAAATACTCATTTTATCTATTTAAATATAATCTTGTTCTATTTCCTAAAAGTTATCTATTGACCTCTATTGTTGACTGGAGTTACACTGATAATGGCCAAGTAAACTTAACATCCCTGATTTAAAAATAGAACTGAAAATGCAGAAATCTCCCCAAATGCCTTGAAGATGTCCTTTTTTAAATAAAAGTCAATATTCAGGAAGTGGAACACCACAATGATGGAGTTGTAGCCCATTTTATCTAAATTGCTGGACTGGAGATACCGCCACCAAAAAGACAATGCAGGAATTTTATGAAGATAAATATTTTCAGGAACGAAATGTCTACGGAGATTTTCAGTCATCCAGGTCATGGTTGTCATGCTTTTTTCAAGAGGCAACTGGACTTCTTTGGTTTTTTTCCTTGAAGACATTTCGCTACTCACGCCAGACGCTTCTTCAGTTCTGACTGAACTGGAGTCACAACTGAACTTCAATCAGAACTGAAGAAGCTCCTTGGATGAGAAGCGAAACGTCTTCAAGGAAAAACGAAGGAAGTCCAGTTGCCTCTTGAAAAAGTGGAATAGTTTCAGGAGCTGAGATAGGAGATATTGGTTCAAAATTGGACTGATTCTATACAAAAAAAAACCACACCCTAGGACCGGGGTAGGCAACCTTGGTTCTTTTATGACTCATGGACTTCAACTCCCAGAATTCCTGAGCCAGCATGGCTCAGCTTGGAAACCTCTCCCTTTCCCCTCAGCGTGGCTGGCTCAGGAATTCTGGGAGTTGAAGTCCACGAGTCATAAAAGAGCCAAGGTTGCCTATCCCTGGCCTAGGCCTAGACCGATTTCTGACTCGTGAACTTCAACTCCCAGAATTCCTGAGCCAGCATGGGGGAACTATGGCCCCTTCATAACTCGTGAAATTCAACTCCCAGAATTCCTGAGCCAGCATGGCTCAGCTTGGAAACCTCTCCCTTTCCCCTCAGCGTGGCTGGCTCAGGAATTCTGGGAGTTGAAGTCCACGAGTCATAAAAGAGCCAAGGTTGCCTACCCCTGCCCTAGGACATATTAATATTAACAATCATTTGGAGACTCAGCCCTGGCATTAATGATGACATTTTTTAGATTTGGAGAAAAAAAAAACCCCAATCCTATTTCTCCCTCAGGTAAAAAGTGGATTTCCCCTGATTGAATGCATCTGGAGATTTTACTCTTTCCAGCACCGCTGTAAGATTAAAATCAGAATTATGAATAGAACGGATTAGAGGAAGAAAAGAAAAAAGGCAGTGATAAAAATGCAGTTTTGGACTATGTCACGAAGCAGAAAACGGGGACATCTGAAGAGGCTTATATTCTTACGAGCTACCTGCAAGGAGCAGATGTGTAAAATAATGCAGATATTTCAATCTGAGATTGCATTTCAGATAGTCCTCGATTTACAACTGGGTGTTTAGTGACCGTTTGGAGTTACAATTGCACTGAAAAAAAGTGATACGGCCGTTTTTCACACGACCATTGGGGCATCCCCACGGTCATGTGATCAAAATTCAGACGCTTGACTGCCGGCTCATAGTTATGACGGTGGCAATGCCACGGGGTCATGTGATCCCCTTTTGCGACCTTCTGACAAGCAAAGTCAGCCATGTTCACTTAACAACCCTGGTTCAGACAGATGAAACTCTTCAAAAGAACTTCCAGGCATTGTTTACCTTAAATAATCGAAGCCAAAAACTGAATTCCCCTCCCCTGGGCAGATAGTATCAAAGCACAATTCCCTCCTTCAATTTGCAGTCATAAATCACATTCCCCAATTAGCTTGAAGCCCCCAGTTTCCTCTCCAGATCTCCAGCCCGCCAATTCTTTATCAGCTCTAATTTCAACAACCTTGATTCTCACGCTAGATTCAGTGTTGTTATGTCTAGCTGGACTCTTGTTCATATCCTCCCTCCTCAGCATCATTTAACTCTAAAAGCGAAAGGAAGAAAATGGCTACATTTCCAATTATTATCAATGCAAAAACATCCGATGTTACCAGCGTTGGCATTACTAAATTAACACCTGAAGTGATTGACTTAAGAAATGTGGCCACAGAAGGTCGTAAAACGGGGCAAAATTCACTTAACAAATGTCTCACTTAGCAACAGAAATGTTGGGCTCAGTTGTGGCCGTTAAGTCAAGGACTACCTGTAACGCAAAGTGTATTTTATTCTTGCATTATTTCATAAACTCAAGCCCAAAGATGCTTTTTCAGGAGGCAACTGGACTTTCTTGTTTTTCTTTGAAGACATTTCGCTTCTCATCCAAGAAGCTTCTTCAGCTCTGACTGGATGGTTCCATTCCCCACCATCCAGTCAGAGCTGAAGAAGCTTCTGGAATGAGAAGCGAAACGTCTTTAAGAAAAATAAGAAAGTCCAGTTGTCTCCTGAAAAAGCATTTTTGGGATAACTATGACCTGGATGACTGAGAATCTCCATAGACCTAAACTCAAGCATAAAACCGAGAATGGCGCTATGAAAAGAGAAAAATCTCAATTCTCTTGTCCTCACATATAATAGAAAAATAATAAAATCAGCACTGGGGGCCGTCCGACATCCTGCTGCTTGAAGGAAAAATTATATCCATCCCATAAAAGCAGCCGAGCTTCCAAATCAAACACGTCGGGGGTGTGGAATAACAAGCACACTTCAATGCAAAGCGAAACCGACCCAGGATATCGTTTAACAAAAAAGTAAATATTCACTTACTGAGTATCAGAGTCGCTCCCTTTTCGCTTTCTAGGAAATTCCGCGGTAAATGGATTTATTGAAGGGGTCACGGGAGACATAATGTTTGAACCTGCCAAAACAACAGCCTGGTTTCCTTCCCCGGGAAGATTATCTGAAAACAGACAAATAGCATCCAAGTTGAAAGAGGAAGGACTGCTGTTGAAATTAATTTGCTGAACTACGAGGAAAAAGGAATTCTCTATGTTGTTATTACAGTGTTTATTATGGTGCGTCGCAAAGTCAGCCAGGTGTTGAGACTAGATTTGGCATTTATCCTATCAATTCCCAAGGATTTGGGATAGAGATTGATTTGATGATGTTAGAGGTGTCCTTGCAGTTATTATGATTTACAGGATAATCAGCCAGATGTTTGGACTGGATTTGGCATTTTTGTCCACCTATCAAGTCCTCCCCAAGGACCTGGAATAGGCAGATGTGGATGTTTGATAGTGTTAAAGATATCATCACAGGATGTAAGCCGTTCCTAGTAAAGCTGCCTTTTGCAATTGACTGATGGCAATATTGTCAATGCCGAGGATGTTCAATTGGTGCTCCAGATGTTTCGGAATTGCACCCAAGTTCCTTATTATTATGGGCACTATCTTTGCTTTCTTTTGTCGTAGCTGTTCCACTTTTACCTGCAGGTTTTTATATTTTATTATCTTCTCCAGTTCTTCTGTTCTGCTGTCTGCAGGGTCTGGCTCATCCGCTATCCAAACCTTAATCTAATCTATTTTATCTATACATAGGTCTGATATACATTAAAACATAGTTCTCCACTCTTCTTATACCTATCTTGTGTTTCCATGCAGCAGCACCCCTGGAGAAGACAACTACTTAAGAGACTGACAATGTTGGCCATGAATCCGCTCAAGAAATTAAATCAAACACCATCTTCCATGAAAGGCAGCACAGCCTGTTCTAGAGCGGAGTTCTTCCTTCTTCCATCCAGCCAGCTGGTGATAAAGATATAATTTTGCTGATTATACACAGCAGGCTGACTAGACAGTAATTAGCTGGGTTGGCCTACACTGCCTTTTTGTAAACTGAAACTCCAGTGGAGTTACTCCATTCTTTAGAGAGTTGCAGGAGATTCTCAATATGGACGAAAGGTGGCAATGGGGAAGGTCAACCAGAGATTTTCCCCATTTTCCAACTGTGCAAATAAACTTAATATTTCCGAGTTCTAAACCAGGAGCCAGTCAGGTAAAGGATTAGAGAGTGCAGGATGCAGAATTAATACAGAATTAATACAGAATAACAGAGTTGGAAGGGGCCTTGTAGGTCAGGGGTCTTCAAACTTGGCCCTTTTATGACTTGTGGACTTCAACTCCCAGAATTCCTCAGCCAGGCTGAGGAATTCTGGGAGTTGAAGTCCACAAGTCATAAAAGGGCCAAGTTTGAAGACCCCTGGTTGTAGGTCATCTAGTCCACAATATTTCGTTATTTTTTTTCTAGCTGTTTCTCTTCAATTTGTGCATTACCCGGTGCTGCAATATCAACGAACCAGACTTTTTTCTTTTCCACAATAGTGATGTGGACCAGATGTTTGTCTGTTTGGATCTACAGGATCTTGACTCCGACTCCGACTCCTCTTGGAGCTGATCATACCCTCCAAAATCAACTAATGTCCTCTCCCCGGACCTCACAGACTTTTTCTAATTCTGAAAGTTGTGGTATATTTTTTAAAAACTGCCCAACTCAATTCAAGACTCACCACCACCGACTTTTCTTGCACCTTAACAACTTCTGAAATATTCTGAGTCAGGGTAATCAGTTTTCAGGGGTGGGGAAGGGAGGCTCCCGAATGAAAAGGAGAGGTAGGCGATATGAGGTTATTTTAGCTCTTTCCTCTTTTTGAAGGAAGGAAGAGAGCAAAAGAGGAGGGGAAGGGCTGGGAGCCTCTGGAAAAAAATCTCTCTCTCTCTCTCTCTCTCTCACACACACACACACACAGGGATAGAGAGACAGAGAGAAAGAGAGAGAGTGGGAGGGAGGGAAGGAGACAGAGGGAAAGAGGGATAGAGGGAGGAAGGGGGAGGGAAGGAAGGAGAGAGAGAGAGAGACGGAGGGAGGGAAGAAGGGAGGGAGAGAGACAGGGAAAGAGGGAGAGGGGGAAGGAGGGAGAAAGAGGGGGGAGGGAAGGAGGAAGAGACGGAGGGAGAGACAGAGAGAAGGGGGAGGGAGAGACACGGAAGGAGAGAGAGGGAGAGGGAGAGGGGGAGGGAGGGACGGATGGAGGGAGGAAGAGAAAGAGGGGGGAGGGAAGGAGAGAAGGAGGGAGAGACGGAGGGAGAGACAGAGAGAAAGAGAGAGGGAGAGAAGGAGGAAGAGAGAGAGACGGAGGGAGAGGAGCAGGGAGGGAAGGAGGGAGGGAGAGAGAGACGGAGGGAGAGACAGAGAGAAAGAGAGAGGGAGAGAAGAAGGAAGAGAGAGAGACGGAGGGAGAGGAGCAGGGAGAGAAGGAGGGAGAGAGAGACGGAGGGAGAGAGAGAGAGAGGGAAAGGGGAGGGAGAGACACGAAAGGAGAGAGAGAGAGGGAGAGGGGGGAGGGAAGGAGGGAAGGGGGGG
>NW_015388871.1:19120-35775 GCF_001527695.2 Protobothrops mucrosquamatus
ACAGGCAGGCGGTGGGGCGGCGCCCGGCCCCCCCTTTTTACTCCTCCTCTTCCTCCTGGGGCGCAGCGGCGAGAGCCCGCACCTGGCCAGGGGCCTCGCCCGTCCCGCCAGCGCCGCCTCTGCGCCCTGCTCAGCCCGGCCGGGGCGAAGCGCGCTGCTTCTCGCGAGAGGCGGCCGCCTGGAGGTGGGGGGGACCCGGGTGAGCAAAGGGTGTGCCTGGGGAGGGGAGGGGAGGGGGGGGGCGCAGGCAGGGACCCTCCTCCCCCAACGCGGCCGTGCGCGGCGCCCTTCCAGCCTCGCCAGAGCAACGGCGGCGCCTGGCCCGCCGGGGGGAAAAATGCGCTCTTCTGGCCCCGGGGCGCTGGAGACCCCGCGTCAAAGCGCCCCTTCCTCACTCGGGCCGGCTGCGAGCGGCGTTTCCTTGCCGCTTCTTCCAACCGCCCCCCTCCCCAGTTCATCTTTTCTCTTCTCTTCCCTCTCTCTCCGATCCAGTCTTTTCTTTTTTTTCTTTTCTCTTCCCTCTCTCCTCCCCTCTCTCCGATCCAGTCTTCTTTTCTCTTCTCTTCTCTTCCCTTCCCTCTCTCCTCCCCTCTCTCCGATCCGATCCAGTCTTTTCTTTTCTCTTCCCTCCCCTCTCTCCTCCTCTCCGATCCAGTCTTTTCTTTTCTCTTCCCTTCCCTCTCTCCTCCCCTCTCTCCGATCCGATCTAGTCTTCTCTTCCCTCTTTCCTCCCCTCTCCGATCCAGTCTTCTCTTTTTTTCTCTTCCCTTCCTTCTCCTCCTCTCTCCGACCTAGTCTTGTCTTCTTTTGTTTCCTTCCCTCTCTCCTCCCCTCTTCGATCCAGTCTTTTCTTTTCTTTTCTCTTCCCTCTTTCCTCCCCTCTCCGATCCAGTCTTCTTTTCTCTTCCCTTCCCTCTCTCCTCCCCTCTCTGATCCAGTCTTTTCTCTTCTTTTCTCTTCTCTTCCCTTCCCTCTCTCCTCCCCTCTCCAATCCAGTCTTTTCTCTTCTCTTCCCTTCCCTCTCTCCTCCCCTCTCCGATCCAGTCTTTTCTTTTTTTTCTTTTCTCTTCCCTTCCCTCTCTCCTCCCCTCTCTCCAATCTGATCCAGTCTTTTCTTTTCTCTTCTCTTCCCTTCCCTCTCTCCTCTCCTCCCCAATTCCGATCCAGTCTTTTCTCTTCCCTTCCCTCTCTCCTCTCCTCCCCTCTCCGATCCAGTCTTTTCTCTTCTCTTCCCTCTTTCCTCCCCTCTCCGATCGTCTTCTCTTTTCTCTTCCCTTCCCTCTCTCCGACCTAGTCTTGTCTTCTTTTGTTTCCTTCCCTCTCTCCTATCCAGTCTTTTCTTTTCTCTTCCCTCTCTCCTCCCCTCTCAGATCCAGTCTTCCCTTCTTTTCTCTTCCCTTCCCTATCTCCTCCCCTCTCCCATCCAGTCTTTTCTTTTCTTTTATGTTGCTAAGCGAAACATTTGTTAGGTGAGTTTTGCCCCTAGTTTACCACCGTTCTTGCCACAGTTATTAAGTGAATCACTGCCCTCGTTCAATGAGTCAAACTGTTGTTAAGTGAACTTGTCGGAAGGTCACAAAAGGGGACGGCATTAACCCAGGACACTGCGGCCGTCATAAATAGGAGTCAGTTTTGCCAAGCGTCTGAATTTTGATCAGGTGACCACAGGGATGCTACAACGGTAGTAAGAATGAGTCACTTTTTTCAGTGACGTAACTTTGAACTGTCACTAAATGAACTGTTGTAAGTCAAGGACTACCGTAGTTAAGAAATTAGATAACACTGGAAGGTTCTTATGAAGAGATGCTCAAAGCTTCGTGGGATATACCTTAACCTTCCGTATCTAAATCCCACTAGTTATTTTCTTCTATAAAGACAAAACTGGCATGTTTATAGGCATTCTGCTTTGAGATTTAGCATTTACAGAAAGTTTTTAAAAACAAACATTTCGGGAGATTTACTCTGGATCCAACCTGGATCGCTTCTGAACCCTCATCGGTGCTGTTACTCGGTCAACTTCTTGGAGGGCCCCTGAACTATCAAAAGCCACATAATAAACAATATAACAGGAAAGATGGTTACTGCTTCCTAATTCAAAATGACCGGCGCCTTCAAAATTTCCCTTATATATCTTACACAATGCACTTTATTTTTCGAAGCAGCGGTTTTGAAAGTCATTCTTCAGTGGTGTGGTGAAGGAAAATGACAAAAACATAGCCCTTCATAAACCACCAGCTGTGAAGACAATTTTTAAAAAAATGCCCAGCTAGAAGACCCCCTCCAGCTTCGACTATTTCAGAGTTTTTATTACTTTTATTATTTCTTCCTCTTTGATTGAAAATAAATGAATCTTGGCCAGCGAGAAGGAAAAAAAACAGGTTTTTTAATAAATAAAACGCCTACACAACTTGCCTAGACTTGTTGTGAGCGCTTTTTAAGTCACTGAACTTGGATATAATCTCTCTTCTCTTTACCTAAAGCCATCGCTAGGTAGTCAGCATTTTATCCCCTAACTAACCTATATAAAATCTTCTTCTGATTTCTTGTGATTTTTGGATAAGCGAATTCTTTTAAGGACTTTGCATTAAGAATTTGGGAAGTGTCTTGTGCTGTATTCCTACATCATTATTACAATCATAAAGAATATCAATATAGGAAAGTTTAACGGAGTGTGGCTTTTAGTGTAGGGTTTGATTGTTTTTGAGCCTGTAATTTAATATAATATCACACCATTCTGCCTCTATTTCTTTCCACAGAGTGGTTTCTTTAAATAAATGGATATAAACCAGACAGTCTTTTCCATATAATTGCTTTTGCTGGCTGGGGAATTCTGGGAGTTGAAGTTTCTTAAAGTTGCGAAAATTGAGATACATTAAAGCTTAAAATATCAATCTCGTGCTATTTTTCTTAAGAGTACAAGGTGTTCTGAAGAATCTAGGAGAAATATACAAAAAAAAACCCACACCCTTTTTAACGTTTTAACATATTTGACAAAAAGACTGCTTTACAAAAAAAAAGTGCCGTGTTTATTGAATATGCTGTAAAAAGCCTTATATAAATATTTATAATGCCTTCTATTGTAACTTTTTGCAAACCACAACTACGGAATTTATTTTTTTCTTTAAAAAAAAAAGGAAAGGTACAGTGGCCATTCGAATCCCAACACTTTTGAAACGAAATCGACCTCAAACAAGTCAGATACAACCTTGTTGAAATGTTCAGAGAAAATTAGAATAATCTTGAAGAACCAATGAATGGCCCAGGAATTGATGGGTACGTTGTTAAAAGAGGGAAACAAATCCTGCAAACAAAAATATAAATATAAAACTCATCATTAGATTTGGACAGCTTTTAATGAGTTTCCGGCCAGTAGTGGCTGCAAGGGAGCAGAATGACAAAATTAATATTGTCCTGTAAGCCCCGCCCCATTTCTGTATGTGTCATGATGTCACTCAACACACCCAGAAGGGGTGGGGCTTTCAGGAAGCTTCTGTAGATGTGCCCCACTAATGTTGTAGAACCTCATCTTGTACATCCCCCCCAAATAATCTCAGCAAGCAATACCCTTATTAAAATTACCAGCAAATCTCTTTGAAGAACAATTGTGGTATCCAAACCTTCTCTATTGGCCATCATCTATGAAAACTACTTGCTGATCTAGATTGCAAGATGTAGATCAGGGGTAGTCAACCTTGGCTCTTTTATGACTCGTGGACTTCAATTCCCAGAATTCCTGAGCCAGCTTAGCTGGCTCAGGAATTCTGGGAGTTGAAGTCCACGAGTCATAAAAGAGCCAAGGTTGACTACCCCTGATGTAAATCAAGACCAGTCTAGATAACGGGCCCTTGGTCAGCCACCTTATCCATCTGGAGTAAAACTGACATCATAAAGTCAATCCTTTGGTGTGATCCACTAATGTTCAATGTTCCTCAGAGCTCTTCATTAGGGCATCCCATAAGCCTGGCCTTCCTCAACCTCAAATTTAAATTCAGATTCCTCAAATTTCAAACAGGGTCTAATTCTCTAGCAAACCAGATCACCAGGGCAATTTCCCAGTCGTTATTCCCAGGATAAATCCCAAGGACTGGCAATTCTGGTTCGCTTCTGGATGTCCCAAAGATGCTTTTTCCAAAAGGCAACTGGACTTTCTTGGTGGGTTTTTTTTTTGTCTTTGAAAACATTTGGCTTCTCATCCAAGAAGCTTCTTCAGTTCTTCAACTGAACTGAACTTCGGGAACTGAAGAAGCTTTTTGGATGAGGAGCGAAACGTATTCAAGGAAAAACAAAGGAAGCCCAGTTACCTTTTTTGGGGGGGGGAAATCACTTTTGGCACAACCGTGACCTAGATCAGGGGTAGGCAACCTTGGCTCTTTTATGACTCGTGGACTTCAACTCCCAGAATTCCTGAGCCAGCATGGCTTAGCTTGACAACCTCTCCCTTTCCCCTCAGCATGGCTGGCTCAGGAATTCTGGGAGTTGAAGTCCACGAGTCATAAAAGAGCCGAGGTTGCCTACCCCTGACCTAGGTGACTGAGAATCTCCATAGATGTTTACGCTGGACCATCTCCACATAAACTCGCTTGCTTTACAGTATTTCTTGTCCTGCTGCCCTTGGAATCAATGGTTCTACAATTCAAGTAGGAACATGAAAAATCCAGAAAATTAGAACATGAGGGGAAACCAGCTAGCCTTTATAAAACCTTGTGCTTGTTGTCTACATGGAACAGCTACTCTATTTCCCCCCCCTTCCTTTAACTTGGAAAACACTGCCCTTCCGAAGCAAATACACTTGTTAAAGGTCTGCCCCATATGTCCTTCTGATTTCTGGATTCTTTTCTTTTCTAGTTTAATGAAAAGAAGGACTAGGGGTGACCAAACGTGGAAGGTTGTATCCAATTTTAGTCGCCACACTATAAATAAGAATGTTATGCTCTAGAAAGAGCACAGAGAAGAGCAACAAAGATGATCGGGGGACTGGAGGATAAAACATATGAAGAACGGTTGCAGAAATTGGGTATGTCTAGTTTAATGAAAAGAAGGACTAAGGGGGGACATGATAGTAGTATTCCAGTTATTTGAGAGGCTGCCACAAAGAAGAGGGAGTCAAACTATTCCCCAAAGCACCAAAAGGGAGGATAAGAAGTAATGGATGGAAACCCATCAAGGAAAGAAGCAACCTAGAACTAAGGAGAAACTTCCTAACAGTGAGAACAATTAACCAGTGGAATGACTTACTTCCAGAACACACTTGGAGATTTTCAAGAAGAGACTGGTCAGCCACTTGTCCGGAATGTATAGGGTCTCCTGCTTGAGTGGGGGGGGTTGGACTAGAAGACCTCCAAGGTCCCTTCCAGCTCTGTTATTCTGTTATCCTCTTTAACTCAAACTCCCCATAGAAAAATAAATTAATCAAAGACAGTATTCGAACCACCCTCGCTTCCCTAACCCAGCAATTGGCAAGATTTTAATTCAGAAGAACTCGACAAGTTAAAAAAAAAGGGGGTGGGGGGAGAAACGGTTTTATCCTTTTTTTAGTACTCATTTTTTTTAAAAAAGTAAACCACCTCATCATTCTGGAAAAAAAGGAAACAAAACAGAATCGGTCAAGCTATTTCAGGATCTTTGGTACTCAAGAGGAGAACAAAATGGCACAAAGCATCACAGCGATGTTAAATTCAGAAGGAAAGGAAACAAGCAAAAAATAATAATAAGATTGAGCTAAATGCTGAATTTATGCCGGATTTTTTTTTTCTCTTTGTCCTAGATCAGGGGTAGGCAACCTTGGCTCTTTTATGACTCGTGGACTTCAACTCCCAGAATTCCTGAGCCAGCATGGGGGAAATATGGCCCCCTCATGACTCGTGGACTTCAACTCCCAGAATTCCTGAGCCAGCCATGCTGAGGGGAAAGGGAGAGGTTTCCAAGCTGAGCCATGCTGGCTCAGGAATTCTGGGAGTTGAAGTCCACCAGTCATAAAAGAGCCGAGGTTGCCTACCCCTGCCCTAGATGTTTCCAGCGGTTAAGATGAAAGCTGTCACTCACTTTTATTTGATAAAAGCGGCGTCTAAGTTCTGAAAACAGGTAAATGCTCACTTTTCGGTTAATCCAGTTCTATGCCAGTTTGTCTACTAATTACAATCGGAAGTAGTAACTTCTCTCTAGTGTTAAAACTAGGAGCCCTGAGCGAGAGCAGGAAGCCAGCAAGTGTGGCAAATAACCTTTAAAAATAGCTAGTTTAAGTAACTCTACGACAGCTTCTTAAGTCACCGTCCTTCCTCTGCGGGGAACCACGTTATCAAACGTGGTTTCCGAGTCTTTTCGTTTTTCAAACAGGTAGTCCTCGACTTACGACCACAACTGAGCCCAACATTTCTGTCGTTGAGTGAGACAGTTGTTCAGGGAGTGCTGTCACCCCGTTGTACAACCTTCTTCGCCACCGTCCTTAAGAGAATCGCAGCAGTTGTTAAGTTGGTAACCCGGTTGTGAAGTGAATCCGGCTTCCCCATTGACTTTGCTCGTCAGAAGGACCCAAAAGGGGATCACTGCAACCGTCATAAGTACATGCCAGTTGCCAAGCAATCCGAATTTTGAACACGTGACCCCGGGAATGCTGCGACGGTCGCAAGTGTGAAAAATAAATCATCAGTCATTTTTTTCAGTGCCGTTGCAACTTTGAATGGTCTCTAAAGGAACTGTTGTAAGTCGAGGACCACCTGTGCTTTCCTACCTAAAAACCTGCCCAGGTAAATACCCAAACGCAGCTACCTTGTTGAGAAACGGACAAGGTCGCTTCTTACACCGACATGATCTTTTTAACACTTGGGCAAACTGCACATAGTTTGAACCATGAACCGAATGTCCTTAAGAGGCAGAATTGACCATTTTAAACACACATTTCGGCAGTGCAGATAACAAAGAGGACGTCGGTCGCTTGTTCTTTTCTCTCTCTCTTTCTCTCTCTCTTTCTTTTTTTTTTCTTAAAATTTCCAGTACCTCTGTCGTAATAAAGTTAACAAAAATATTCACTATTAAAAGAAGCCGCCAGCTGGCACTGCCAACTCATTGTCTGTAGTAGTCTCAGAAATCCTAATCCCGTAGAATTCCTTAATTTCTGGGCCGGGTCCGCAGGCGCCGGTCTGTGGGAGCGTCGGAGAGGGTGGCGATCGAGCGGAGGTGGACAGGGTACCTGAGTTCTTACGTTTCCTGGCTCCGCCGCATCTCACAATTTCCCTGCCTTCATGTAAGAAGGGATGGAGCCCCGCTGAGTCAGCCCTTCGAATCTCTTGTAGGTGTAATTCAGGAAAACCCAGTCTTTGGACTTGAAGTCCGGTTCGGTGGTATTTGGCACTAGAACAAAGAAAAAGATTTGATTTTTTTGAGGACACAGAGGGGTGCAGGCTTCCCGTGGAAGGTCATTTCAAATGGAAAGTAAGAAGGTGGCTTTGAACTACACGTTTATTATTAAACTCGCGGGATCCTCTCTGAGCATGGTGGTTTTCTGGCAGACGTTTCATGACCCAACTAGGTAACATCATCAGTGCCAGAAGGGAGTGGTGTTTATGGAGAGGAGGAGGAGGAGGAGGAGGAAGAGGAAGAGGAGAACTGTGGAGTCCTTGGTGCTCTCTGAACCTGGTGGTTTTCTTGTAGACATTTCATTACCCAATTAGCTAATATCATCAGTGCTAGAAGGAAGAGGGGTATGGGAGGAGGAGGAGGAGGACCATGGGGCCCTTGGTGCTTTCTGAGCTTGGCTGTTTTCTTACAGACATTTCATTACCCAACTAGGTAACATCATCAGTGCTGGAAGGGAATAGGGTTTGCTCTCATTTTATATACTATGGCTTGCTCTGTCAGTGTTGCTGAGAATGCTCTTCATTGGATTAGGCTGTGCCTTATTGTTAGCTTGTTTATCTGCGTGCTCCTTGCTGTTCTCTGAGCTTCGTTGTTTTCACACACCTGCTTCACTACCAAACTAGATGCCTATGGAGATTCTCAGTCATCCAGGTCATAGTTGGTCCCAAAGTTGTTTTTTTACGAGGCAACTGGACGTCCTTGTTATTCTTTGAAGACGTTTCACTTCTCATCCAAGAAGCTTCTTCAGCTCTGGGTGGAATGGAAGGATTTATACTCCTTGCAGACAGCTGGTCATTTGCCTTCTTTTGGAGAGTCGTTGAGGCCACCTGAAGGTTTATCTATGTCAGGGCTTTTCAACCAGTGGTACGGGTACCACCTGTGGTACATTGGCACCTGGCAGGTGGTACGCGGCCATCCTAGAAAAGTGGTAGCGGGGGAGGGGAATGAGCTGAACCGGTGGCAGCACCGCACAAGCCTGAGCGAGAGATGGCTGGAGCTGCAGGGCTGTCAGGGCTCAACGGAAGCGCCAGGATCAGCGCCAGGCTCCAGCTGGAGCTCGGCGCTGATCCTGGTGCTTCTGCTGAGCCCAGAAGAAGCGCCGATCAGCTGGAACGTTGCAGCATCTCCAGGGTCTTGTGATTTATATTCAGATGCTTGGCAACTGATTCATATTTATGACGGTCACAGTGTCCCAGGGTCATGTGAAGTGACCAAAACCTGCTGCAACCACCCAGCAGACGGGGGGAATAAAAACCAAACACCCCCCACCCCACCCCTGATGCCAATCCTCAACAGAAATGCTCATAATGAAAACCTCAGACAGGAGGAAGAGCGCCGCCAGGCAGGCAGGCAGGTGTCTTGCTCGGCTGTGGCTTGGGGGGCACTTTTTTCAGTGTCATTGTAACTTCGAACAGTCATTAAGCGAACTGTTGTAAGTTGAGGACTACCTGTACTTCATCACTTTTTTCCTTTCTTTTTTGGGTCATCACGTTTTTGACACCTTGCTAGGCGACTGGTGGTACTCGGATGTTGCCGTATCCTAAAAGTGGTACAATGGGTGAAGAGGTTGAAAAGCCCTGATCTATGTCCTCGGAGTCATCTGAGTGGTGCAAATGGGTATAGAGCCTTCTTGGAACTGCTGAAAGGACTGTGTTGTAAACTGGAGATAGATGGTGTCGTATCCCTCCCCCCCTGTTGAGAGAGGGCTGTTCAATTGAAACTTAAAAAGAATGCAAATGACCAGCTGTCTGCAGGGAGTATAAATCCTTGCATTCCCCACCATCCAGTCAGAGCTGAAGAAGCCTTTCTGATGAGAAGCGAAACATCTTCAAAGAAAAACAAAAAAGTCCAGTTGCCTCCTGAAAAAGCATCATCAGTGGATGTTATCTACTTTGATATTGAAGCATCTGCATGAAAACCACCAAGAGCTCCAGGAAGACCACAGTTCAACCCTAACTTTCAAATATTCTCTTCTGTTATTTGTCTGAGTTGGGAGTTCCTTGACTGGGCTGTTGCTTACTTCTTGATTGTTGCAACACTCACAAAAATAAACTAGAAGAGTTTATCTCAAACTAAAACTCTTGAATATTGTTTTTTTTTACCTGCTAGGTTTTTTTCCTACGTACGTTGCTCTGGGCTTTTGGGGAGTGGATGTAACTACCAACCAACCAAGATTGATCTAAAATGTACCTACAGTGCTGTTATTAGTCCTTTGAAATATGCCAATACTAGTCATCTTGTTGAATTAGAACACCATCAAGGTCCCATTCGATAATACGATTCGAAGCAGCTCACTCCAATAAGAAACAAAAGCCACATATTGTCTGAGCTGCAAGCCAGAAAAAATGGGCATTGTTGCGTCAATGAGTATAGCGCTCACCTGGTTGTAAAATGTCCGATTCGGGGAATTCGTCAAAATTGGAGGTGTCATCTATACTTTTGATTTCTATAGTGATCGCCGCTGGCCTTTCTCTAAAACGAAACGCAAACATCACAGAAATCAAGACTGCAACCAACTTTGGGCTCGGCTCAATTGAATCTTGCTTCAAAACCTTTAAAACAAACTGGGCCCTTTTATGACTTGTGGACTTCAGCTCCCACAATTTCTCAGCCAGGCACTCTTCAAAGAACTTCGAGGCATTGTTTACCTTAAAGAATCTTTATTCAAGTAGCATAGCATCGGAAGCCGAAATCTGAATTCCCCTCCCCTGAGCACATAGTATCAAAGCACAATTCCCTCCTCCAATTAACAGTCATAAATCACATTCTCCAATTAGTTTGAAATGCAGGCTTCCCCTCCAGTTCTTCAATCCGCCATTCCTTATCATCTCTTATTTCAATAACCTTGGTTCTCACACTAGTTACAGTATTGTTATGTCTAACTAAACTCTCATGCACATTCCTCCTCCTCCCTCCCTCCTGATTTCTAACCCAATTCTTATAATCTCTTATTTCAAGCTCTGAATTCACACACTAGTACAATATTGTTATGTCTAACTAAGTCCCACCACATTTCGCCTCCTCCCACAGCACCATCTAATTCTAAGAGTAAAGCATAAGAAAGAAAAAGGCTGCATCTTCATATGTTGTCAAAGCAAGAACATCCAATGCTAGCAGCCTTGACATCTTGAAGTCCACAAGTCATAAAAGGGCCGGAGTTTGAAGACCCCTGCTTTAAAACAAACCAGTCACCTCTGACACAAACACAAATGTATCTGCTACTTCCTTTCTAAATGCGTTTAAATGCACTTCCAGGTAGATCCAGGTGAACACACATTACCTGTTAATACCTCCTTAAGGAAACTTTTGTCTTTAGTTCCTTGGGCAATCCCCAAGGAAATACAGGCAGTCCTCGACTTACAACAGTTCATTTAGTGACTGTTCAAAGTTTCAATGACACTGAAAAAGGGACTTACGACCGTTTTTCACACTTAGGACCGTTGCAGCATCCCCAGGGTCATGGGATCAAAATTCAGATGCTTGGCAACTGACTCATATTTATGACGGTCGCAGTGTCCCGGGGTCAGGTGATCCCCTTTTGCGACCTTCTGGCAAGCAAAGTCAACGGGGGAAGCCCGGATTCACTTAACAACCGGATTTCCAACTTAATCAACTCCAATGATTCATTTAACGTGGCAAGAAAGGTCGTAAAAATGGGGCAAATCTCACTTAACAAATGTCTCACTTAGCAACGGAAATTCGGGGCTCAACTATGCTTGTAAGTCGAGGACTATCTGTACACATTGACTCAAGATGTATACAAAATGCTCAGGCCTGTTCCGAAATACCTTGTTGCATCCTGGTGGCGCCTTCTTAACGTGTGCGTGTTTTGAAGGACCTATATGACTACCCTGGTGGTGCAGGGGTTAGAAGGCAGTATTGCAGGCTGACTCTGCCCACTGCTAGCAGTTCGATCCTGATCGATTCAAGGTTGGCTCAGCCTTCCATCTTTCTGAGGTCAGTGAAATGTGGACTCAGATTGTTAGGGGGCGATAGGCTGACTCTGTAAACCAGGGGTCCCCAACCTGCAGGCTGCGGACTAGTAGTGGGCCGTGGTCTGCTGGCTATCGGGCTGCGGGAGAGGCTGGCCAGTGTGCACACGTGTGCTCGCACACCTGCCCACTTGCGCTAGCACTGTGGCCGTGGGGCGCAAAATCTGGACACTGCCATACTGTCGGGTGCAAAAATAGGGCAACGTGCTGCAGGGTGCAAAACTGGGCCTATGCTGCGCCTCGGGACGCAAAAACGGGACACCGCTGTGCCGCGGGGCGCACAAACAGGCAGAAATGGGGCGTTGTGCTGCGCAAGAACAGAGCAGGGCTAGCGAGTATCACGCAAGTGCTAGCCCCACCTGTTTGTATCACACGTGTGGTCGCGGCCCCATACGCGTGCACACAAACATGCGCTCCCGTGTAAAACCCTTCCCCGTCCAATTCCCTCCGGTCCGCCAACCAAGAAAGATTGGTGACCTGTTCTGTTCCCTTCCATTCTAAAGCCCTGGTGGCGCAGGAGTTAGAGTGCAGTATTGCAAGCTAACTCTGCCCACTGCCAGCCGTTCGATCCTGACAGGGCTCAAGGTTGACTCAGCCTTCCATCCTTCTGAGGTCGGTAAAATGAGGACCCAGATTGTTGGGGGCAACATGCTGACTCTGTAAACCGCTTAGAGAGGGCTGTAAAGCACTACGAAGCGGTATATAAGTCTAAGTGCTATTGCTACCAAGCAAATCCAGGAAATATGCAGCTTCTTTAAGGAGATACTGACAAGTTCAAGATATGGCTCCTGCCTGGGATGTAAAGGCCTGTCTATCCCTCAATTTCCCTGAATTCTTCCATTTTTCACTTTTCACCCACTCTACCTGATATGTGCCCAGTCCACCCCTTCAAAAAACGCGTGGCTCTTAATTTCTTCTACTCCGTTGCTGCCGATTCTGTTCTCACCATCAGTGCAAAATCTAGAAGAGGGGGGAAGATTTATTTTTTTTAAAGTTATTACTAAGGTAGTAAATAGTGCAATACATCACATTTTCTAGCCTACAATTTGCTTTGAAAAACAAGTCTGGTACAAAAGTAAGAAAACTGAAGATTTCGGTGTCCAAGAAGACGCCTTTTTGATACCTACAACCAGCCCCAAATTCCAGTTATCACACGTTCTCCGAAAAAGATGCTAATTGTTTATCATCTTTTCCATAAGGGGGTTAAATAGATCTTTTCTGAAGCCTTCTGTAAATGTAGGAAACCTGGGGGACAGGTAGGATTTGATCAAAAAAGCCCAAATAGCTGGATAATCATCAAACAGGAAGTGACGGAATTTCTTTATAAAATCCTCCCCATCTTAAACTGGCATGAATTTTTGCATTCGTCCACTTCCAACATTTACTCCAGAGTCTTCTACTGGTTAGACTTTTAGTTCTTCTCCTTCCTCTTCTTGGTTCTTTCTACCAGTTCTCCCTCCTTCTCCTTTCATCCACCTTTCAAGATGTGGTCTACAGCTTACTTCCTGGACTCTTAGTTCTATCGACGGCTCTTTCCTACAGTTTCAGTTTCTTCTTCTCTCCAATCTGAATCTGAATCTGATGTAGGAGATGAGGGGTCAAATGCATCCATGAGCCCTTTCACACTCACAAGTTCAGCCCACCATGAATTCCTTATCTCCCACTGATTTTCCTTGGCTGTTAGTAGTTCAGATTCTTGTAGAGAGCTTAAGCTTACAATAAATCTTTGAGTTGCCCGGATGTCCTGGTTTCCGTGGCACTTGATACCATGCTTCGTTTCCACTGTTTTCTTGGCCAAAGTGATGTTTAGAAGTCTACACTTACACAGCCCTGCGGTTGCCTTCCACCCCATAACCTCTGACGAGTGATTCTATCATTGTAACGTAAAGCTTCTTCAGCATAATGGCAAAGAAAACTAGATTATCAATTATCAGGCAAACCAAACCATACTTTGACGGCTTTCCTGCACACGTAAGGGAAGGACTTACTTTAAAATTAGGTCCTTTGCCTTTTCTGAAATGGGGACCTCTGGTGGAAACACCAAAGTCTCTTTCCAGTTCATAACTTTTCTATATGTTTCTTGGGGTGTTTCCGAGCAAAAAGGTGGGTATCCTGTAGAATGGAAGACAAGGAAAAGCATTGAATTAGAGCAGGGGTGTGTCAAACTCAATTTCATTGAGGGCCACATCAGCATTGCGGTTGCCTTCGGGGGGGCGGGTGTGTGTGGCCAGGGTGGGTGAGGCCTACTGGGTGGGCGTGGATGGAGTTGGTGTGGTCTACTGGGTGGGCAAGGCCAGCTCGACATCATTCGCGTCAAGGGTGCCTGTAGGGGCCTGGGCAGGAGTGGGACAGATCTGAGGGTCTCTGGCAGAAAGGGGTGGGACCGGGGCAAGCGCCAAGGCATGGTNGATTCAGCCCACCTTTTTAAAAATAAAATAAAATAATAAAATAAAATAAAATAATAAAATAAAATAAAATAAAATAAAATAAAATAAAATAAAATAAAATAAAATAAAATAAAATAAAATAAAATAAAATAATAAAATAAAATAAAAAAAATAAATAAAATAAAATAAAATAATAAAATAATAAAATAAATAAAATAAAATAAAATAATAAAATAAAATAAATAAAATAATAAAATAAATAATAAAATAAAATAAAATAATATAATATAATAAAATAATAAAATAAAATAAAATAAAATAAAATAATAATAAAATAATAATAAAATAAAATAAAATAAAAATCCAGGGTTATGTCTTTCAAAGAAAACAGGGCGGGGTCTTCCATCTATCTATCGTCTAGTTTGATTTTCATGCGTTCTCTGAAAACAGCATTGTTTACCATTGTTTACCGTTCTGGTTTCTGGCAAAAAAAAATACCCATTGGGGGCAATTGATTGCACAGTCCTTCTCCTCCTCCTTCTCCTACCCCCCTTCTCCTTCTCCTCTCTACTCCACAAACCCCCTCTCCCTTCTAGCACTGATGATGTTACCCAGTCGGGTAATGAAAAGTCTGCAAGAAAACCACCAAGCTCAGAGAGCCCCATGGACCCCACAGTCTTCTTCCTTCTCCTCCTCTTCCTCCTGAAACCTGCATTATCCTACTACTGACATATGCAATGACCTAGCTCTCTAGTGAAGTCTAGAATTACTGGGAACGATGGAAGGAAAGAGAAGAAGTCAATGGACTCAGCTTGGAAATTGGGAAAAAGATCCTCTATCTAACAGTCTTATCTATTTGGTCATTAGAACTCGGCACCAACTTGATTGAGTATATCACTCAATCAAATGTCACAAAACCAAATATAATGCTTGTGGGATCCTTGGTGTTCTCTAAGTTCCGCTGTTTTCTTGCAGTTGTTTCATGACCCAACTAGGTAACATCTTCAGTTCTAGAAGTTGCAAGCACCGATCCCTTCTGGCACTGATGATGTTACCTAGTTGGGTAATGAAACGTCTGCAAGAAAACCACCAAGCTCAGAGAGCCCCATGGACCCCACAGTCCTCCTCCTCCTCCTCCTCTTCCCTGCAAATCCCACTCCCTTCTAGCACTGATGATGTTACCTAGTTGGGTAATGAGACGTCTGCAAGAACAAATCCAAGCTCAGAGAGCTACAATGACCCCACAGTCGTCATCCTCCTCCTCCTCCCCTCTACTCCACAATCCCCTCCTCCCCTCTAGTTACCTAATTGGGTCATTGAAATGTCTGCAAGAACAAAACCAAGAGTGCTACAAGGATCCCGTAGTCCTCCTCCTCCTCCCTTCTAGCACTGATGATGTTACCTAGTTGGGTAATGAGACGTCTGCAAGAACAAAACCCAGCTCAGAGAGCTACAACGACCCCACAGTCGTCATCCTCCTCCTCCTCCTCCCCTCTACTCCACAATCCCCTCCTCCCCTCTAGTTACCTAATTGGGTCATTGATATGTCTGCAAGAACAAAACCAAGAGTGCTACAAGGATCCCGTAGTCCTCCTCCTCCTCCTCCCTTCTAGCACTGATGATGTTACCTAGTTGGGTCATGAGATGTCCGCAAGAACAAAACCCAGCTCAGAGAGCTACAAGGAGGACCTGAAGACCACCTGACTTCCTCGGGACCTTTTGACATGGAAGGACTTTGCAGAGCTCAACAGGGTCTCCGGGACAGCACTCACCAACTGCCGCCTGTTCTTCTTCCACGTTTCTGCTTTTCTCTTGGAGTTCATATTCTGAAAGGCTGAATTCACGAAACAGAGCTAGGTGAATGAATGCTTTGCATTTTTAACAGCATCACAAAAAATTCAGCCTGCTTATGGGATTCTAATGCAGGATACGAAGGGGCGCATCGGGTAGGGCAGGAATGAATGACAGGGCCTTTTCTCGGGCAAACATTTTAAAAAAAAAGACCTAAAAAGCTATTTTAACCGTTTCTTTCCCTCCCTAAATGGGTCATCGACATAGAATTGCAATGCATTAAAAGAGCCGTTCTGCTCCAAAGACTTTGGAGACACGAAATCGGAAACGGTACCTCTTACAACTTCCCTGTTGCCTTGCAGATATTTCATTACCACACTAGGTGACGTCATCAGCGCTAGATCTTTTAGAGCATTGATAAGGTGGTGTGATTTGGTAATGAAATGTTTGCGAGGAAACCACCAAGCTCGGAGAGCGTCATGGACCCCACAGTCCTCCTCCTTCCAGCACTGATAATGTTACCTAGTTGGGTAATGAAACGTCTGCAAGAAAACAGCCAAGCTCAGAGAGCGTCAAAGACCCCACAGGCCTCCTCCTCCTCCTCCTCCTCCTCCTCCTCCTTCTCACATACCCTTCTCCCTTCCAGCACTGATAATGTTACCTAGTGGGGTAATGAAACGTCTGCAAGAAAACAGGCAACCTCAGAGAGCACCAAGGACCCCACAGGCCGCCTCCTCCTCCTCCTCCTCCTCCTCCTCCTCCTCCTCCTCCTCACATACTCTTCTCCCTTCTAGCACTGATTATGTTACCTAGTTGGGTAATGAAACGTCTGCAAGATAACTGCCAAGCTCAGAGAGCACCAAGGACCCCACAGTCCTCCTCCTCCTCCTCTTCCTCCCATACCCCTCTCCCTTCTAGCACTGATGATGTTACCCAGGGCTTTTTTTCAGCCGGAACGCGGCGGAACCGCGTTCCGGCACCTTTTTCCGGGCCGGCTGCACCGGAAATAGCCCCTCCCACACCGGAAATAGCCCCTCCCAAATTTTACTTGCATTCCTGTTCTCTAAAGGGGCGGTCCTAGGGTTTGATGAGGGCGTGGCCAGGTTTGAGTTCCGCCACCTTTTCTCCGAGA
>NW_015388871.1:37512-39734 GCF_001527695.2 Protobothrops mucrosquamatus
CCATAGCCCCCCCCCTCCTCCTCCTCCTCCTCCTCCTCCTCACGTACCCCTCTCCCTTCTAGCACTGATGATGTTACCTAGTTGGGTCATGAAACGTCTGCAAAAAAACAGCCAAGCTCAGAGAGCACCAAGGACCTCACAGCCCCCCCTCCTCCTCCTCCTCTCGTACCCTTCTCCCCTCTAGCACTGATAATGTTACCTAGTCGGGTAATGAAACGTCTGGAAGAAAACAGCCAAGCTCAGACAGCACCAAGGACCCCACAGTTCAACCCTGAACTATAAATATTCTCCTCTATCAACACAATAGGCAGAACATTTATCATAAGCGGGAATCTGCAGTACTTACAGAAGTCACTTGGCGGATTATGCGTAAGGTTTCTGTAGAATTCAGTTCGGTGAGCTTTCTTTAAACCTGTGCATAGCCCAAAATCAGAGAGTTTTACATGCCCCTACAGAAAGAAAACATTACTCATATGATTAATCCAGATGACTGATGTAAATACGTACTTCTGGAGCAATCCCCCGATTTACATCTAACCGTCCACCAGCAGAACTGTGCCAAACAAAGCACAAAACCGCGCTTGAGCAATGGACACGCAAATGGATTTAAAGCAAATTTTTTAGCACTATTTTATTTCTAAAATTTATATAGCCACCCATTTATTAGCCACAGTAACTCCGGGCGGCTTACAATGCTAAAAGATAAACGCGTATAAAGTGTAATAAATAGAAATACAGTGTTATAAACATCAACCTAGCTAACAATACGGGGAGGGAGGGAGGATGGTGAGAAGGGGAGGGGGTGGGATCTGTTCTTAATCTATCAACCCCCCCACCCCCCCACGGTGGAGCCCCTCCGTTGGTGCCAACTGGCAGAGCCAGGTCTTTAAGTTCTTATGCAGGTGTCTTCAAACTTGGCCCTTTTATGACTTGTGGACTTCAACTCCCAGAATGCCTCAGCCAGGCATGCCTGGCTGAGGCATTCTGGGAGTTGAAGTCCACAAGTCATAAAAGGGCCAAGTTTGAAGACCCCTGCTCTTATGGATGGTGAGGAGGGTTGGAGCTGACCTCACATATTGATATCTCGTTTTGGGGAGGGTGTCGTTTGAAGGGTGATTTCTACAATCAGCCCTTCAGTGGACAGGTTTTGGATGGGCAGGTTCAACCTTAGACAAGAAGATTTCTGTATTCATAAGAGGAGGGGGGGATGTCAAAACCAACCGCAGCCCAGTCATTTCAGCCATGGTGTTGAGGATGTCACAAGTACCTACGAGAAGAGTGTTTTCTCAATTCTCAGCAATGTTAAGCTGGGTGTACTTCAACTCCCAGAATTCAACTCCCAGGAGTATGGACATCAACTCCCAGACTTCAACTCCCAGAAGTGCAGACTTCAACTCCCAGAAGTGTGGACGTCAACTCCCAGACTTCAACTCCCAGAAGTATGGACTTCAACTCGCAGAATTCAACTCCTAGAAGTATGGACTTCAACTCCCAAACTTCAACTCCCAGAAGTGTGGACTTCAACTCCCAGACTTCAACTCCCAGAAGTGTTGACTTCAACTCCCAGAAGTGTAGACTTCAAGTGTGGTTCTCCTCCTTCCTCACCGACCGTACGCAGTCTGTATTGGCAGGGGGACAGAGGTCGACCCCAAGGCCCCTAACTTGTGGGGTCCCACAGGGGTCGGTCCTCTCTCCGCTTCTGTTCAATATTTATGTGAAGCCGCTGGGGGAGATCATTCGTGGCTTTGGGGTGGATTTCCATCAGTACGCTGATGATAGTTGTACATATCCACCCCGGGCCACCCCAATGATGCCCTTGACGTGATGACCCGTTGCCTGGAGGCCGTGAGGGTCTGGATGGGGAGTAACAGACTCAGGCTCAACCCGTCCAAGACCGAGTGGCTGTGGTTACCAGCGCCTCGGCATAGTCAGCTGATTCCATCGCTGACTATAGGGGGCGAAACTCTGGCTCCCTCGGATCGGGTACGCAACTTGGGTGTCCTCCTGGATCCACGGCTGACATTGGATGACCAGTTGGCGGCCGTGACCAGGGGGGCGTTTTATCAGGTTTGCCTGATTCACCAGTTGCGACCTTTTCTGGACCGGGACGCCCTACGCACAGTCACTCATGCCCTTGTCACCTCCCGCCTGGACTACTGCAATGCTCTCTACATGGGGCTCCCCTTGAGGAGCACCCGGAGGCTCCAGCTAGTCCAAAATGC
>NW_015388871.1:41242-82392 GCF_001527695.2 Protobothrops mucrosquamatus
CTAGGGGAAACTTTTAGAGGGGGTTTTAATTATATTTTAATTAGACCAAATTCAAATATTTCCCTTTTAATTAATTTTTAAACTTGTAGTGTTATTTTTGTATTTTTACCCGATTGTTAGCCGCCCTGAGTCCGCAAGGAGAAGGGCGGGATATAAATTTAAATAAATAAATAAATAAATAAATAAATAAATAAATAAACTCCCAGAAGTGTGGACCAACTCCCAGAATTCAACTCCCAGAAGTGTGGATTTCAGCTCCCAGAATTCAACTCCCAGAAGTGTGGACTTCAACTCCCAGAAGTGTGGACTTCAACTCCCAGAAGTGTGGACTTCAACTCCCAGAAGTGTGGACTTCAGCTCCCAAAAGTATGGACTTCAACTCCCAGAAGTGTGGACTTTAACTCCCAGAATTCAACTCCCAGAAGTGTGGACTTCAGCTCCCAGACTTCAACTCCCAGATGTGTGGACTTCAACTCCCAGAAGTATAGACTTCAACTCCTAGAAGTGTGGACTTCAACTCCCAAAAGTATGGACTTCAACTCCCAGAAGTATGGACTTCAACTCCCAGAAGTGTGGACTTTAACTCCCAGAATTCAACTCCCAGAAGTGTGGACTTCAGCTCCCAGACTTCAACTCCCAGATGTGTGGACTTCAACTCCCAGAATCAACTGCCAGAAGTGTGGACTTCCAACTCCAGGAATTCTATTCTGGGGATTCTGGGAGTTGGAGTCCACCCAGCTTAAAGTTGCTGAGATTGAGAAATTCCGTCCTAGAACAAGGACCCAAAACAGAGGACACGTATGAACGTTAGATACCTTTGCATCCAGCAGAAGATTATCGGGTTTAATATCTCTGTGAATAAACCCTAGTTGGTGAATGGCATCAATAGCAAGCACGGTTTCAGAGATATAAAACTGTGTTTCTTCCTCAGATAGTGTATCCTTCTTCATGAGCAAAGTCATCATATCACCTGAATCAGGGGGAACAGGACATAGTACTGTATTTGGCTAGTGTCGAAAAGCGAGAAAGACACACTTGAGTTACTTCTGAGCAGCTTCCTTTATTGCTCCTCACCTACAGACAGAATCTTGCCAAACTAAAGCAGACCCCTTGTGTCATTAAATATATAGTTTGAGAATTGCTAGGGAAGAGCTGTCTTATCTCTTTTTCTCCCAGCCAAGGTATCTGAACTTCGCTGTCTCTTGGTTGTCTGGAATGCAGCCCCTCTCTTCTGGGAATCCAGACTACATTCCACCACAGCGGGTTTTTCGATATAGGAAAAGGGAGTAAAAATGATACAACCTCCAGTATTCCAATAATTACTATGATAATATGGCCAGGATCATAGAACATAGAATAATAAGATTGGAAGGGATCTTGGAGAACTTCTAGTCCAGGGGTAGGCAACCTTGGCTCTTTTATGACTTGTGGACTTCAACTCCCAGAATTCCTGAGCCAGCCATGCTGAGGGGAAAGGGAGAGGTTTCTAAGCTGAGCCATGCTGGCTCAGGAATTCTGGGAGTTGAAGTCCACGAGTCATAAAAGAGCCAAGGTTGCCTACCCCTGTTCTAGTCCAACCCCACAGGAGATCCTATACTGTTATGGACAAATGGCTGCCCAATCTCTTCTTCAAAACCTCCAGTTGTGGAGCACCAACAACTTCTGGAGGTAAGCCATTCCACTCATTAAATTGTGGAAATTAATCACAAAGACACTTCAGTAAGGGAGAAGGAGAAGGCATTCCAGAAGTGTTATATGGTCCAGCTCCATTAAAAAAAAACCCATTGCTACCAATATTCTCGGTTGATTTTTTAGATTCATAGCAGATTTATCTTAATATTACTGGGGCACAGACTCCAAGTCAACGCAAATAAAATATTTCCCACCATTAAGAGGGAGGCAAAATGGCTGCCAGGACTGAGGATCTGACAGGCGACACAAATCCTGGCCTTGGGAGAATGGCGGTTTTTCACTGACAATATTCAACTGAAATAATTTCACTGAATTATTTTACCTCCTGGAAGAAATTCCATAATCAGGTAAAGGTTGTGTTTGTCCTGAAAACTGTAAAACATCTTCACGACCCAGGCACCGTCCGCTTCAACCAGGATGTCTCTTTCTGCTCGTATATGAGCTACCTGCGAAGAGGAACAGGGCAAATCAAATCCAAGCTGAAGGTTAAAAAATGGATCTGCCTCTCCAGCAAATTGGTACATAAACAGCTTTCCAATGCAATGAAGCTTTTATTGCTGTTAGGTGTAAGGCGGCCTTTCCTAACTCACTGTTCCTCAGTAGAGGTTGGACTACTCACTGCAACCCTCATCAGATTCGTCTCCTATCCTCCAAAGCTGGAGATATCTGGCTCTACTGATAGAAGAGGATATTTTTAGCTCAGGGTTGAACTGTGAGGTTCTTGGTGCTCTCTGAGTTTGGTTGCTTTCTTGGAAACGTTTCATTAAAGTGTAAACCCCACTCCCTTCTAGCACTGATGATGTTACCTAGTTGGGCTATGAAACATTTGCAAGAAACCCATCAAGCTCAGAGAGCACCAAGGAGCCCTCAATCCTCTTTTTCCTCTTTCTTCCTTCCTTCTTCCCTCCTTCTCTTCTAGCACTGATGATGTTACACGCCAAGCAGAGAGCATCAAGGATCTCTCTCCCTCCCTCCCTAGCACTGATGATGTTATCTAGTTGGGCCATGAAACATTTGCAAGAAACCCATCAAGCTCAGAGAGCACCAAGGAGCCCTCATGTAAACCACGAGCTACAAATATTCTCCACTATCAACAGTCCTCCGCTCTGCAAACCCCTCTCCCTTCTAGTACTGACAATGTTACCTAGCTGGGTCATGAAACGTCTGCAAGAAAACCACCAAGTTCAGAGAGCATCAAGGACGCCCTNTAATAATAATAATAATAATAATAATAATAATAATAATAATAATAATAATAATAATAATAATAAAGTTGGAAGGGACCTTGGAGGTCATCTAGTCCAACCCCCTGCTCAGGCAGGAAGCCCTATACCATTTCAGACAAATGGCTGTCCAGTCTCTTCTTAAAAACTTCCAGTGTTGGAGCATTCAATGCTTCTGGAGGCAGGTTGTTCCACTGGTTAATTGTTCTCACTGTCAGGAAGTTTCTCCTTAGTTCTAGGTTGCTTCTCTCTTTGGTTAGCTTCCATCCGTCGCATCTTGTCCTGCCTTCAGGCGCCTTGGAGAATAGCTTGACCCCCCTCTTCTTTGTGGCAGACTCTTCTTTGTGTTATCATGTCCCCCCTAGTCCTTCTTTTCATTAAACTAGACATACCCAATTGTGGAAACCTTTTGGGAAAAGTGTATTTTTGAGGTTTGATGGCTAATAACACCACTTTTTTGGGGGGAGTAGTACCATAAAATTATATGTCAATGAAAAGATAATTTAATCAAAAATGTAATGCAACATAGTTTGTTCAATTATCTGTACTGTATTCTATGAAAAGTTATAGCCCAATAACCAGAAAAAGGAAGCACAACTTGCTTAGGTTGATCTCAGGTAGCTTTCCTTCATCTGATTGTAGCCAATGAGCATGAGTGTTTAGAGAGCCAATCGGGTGTCATCTTGTTTTGACAATGAGCCAATCAGATCACAGTAGGATCCAGTGATTGATGTCCTGTATTAAAGCTGAGAGGAGGACATTTGTCACTGTGTTATGTGATGGCTATCAAGTTGGTTGGGGTTTTTTTGTGTTCTTTCATTTAGTGAGCTTGTAAAACGTCACAAAATTAAAGTCATGGTGCAAAGAGTTGACTGGATGCCCAGAAAGCGATGTAAAATAGTATTATTAAGTGAACAAGGCTACAGTTATAAAGAAATTAGAAGAAAAATGGGTGGAAACTTAACCAAAAGTGGCATTTCTACTGTACACTTTTCCCAAAAGGTTTACACAATTTTGCCCACTGCTGTACAATTCACTGCAAAAAAATATGTCTTTCAGACACTGGTTTGAATGTGCTTTGGAGTTATATTTGGAAACAAAAAAGTCATACTTGCTCTTTTTCCAGCATGTCAGCTTTTCTCAATATCTTCATGGCGTAAATATGACCCGTGTCTTTTTTCTGAACCAAGCGAACCTAAGGATTTAAAAGAAGGAAACTCTGAATCAGGGACTTGCAAGTTTTGAAGCACTAATTCAAAATGAGCATGAAGTTGTCCCCTCCAGTTGTTCTCAAGCTTAAAGGAAATGTTGGCATCCAAGGCCATTTTTTCCTATCTTTAGGACCTTCAGTTCCAGAACATCCAGATGTTTCTGTAATTCAAGATCCCTGCAAGCTCCATCCATCAACAAAGTCATCTTTGAAGACAATTAGCCAAGCCAAATGGGAAGTAGCAGTTAAAGGCACAATGCAAACCAAACACCGATCCTTTAGAGATAAGATCATCTTTATTGTCATTTTTTTTATTGTGGGCACACTGGCCCACATTAAAAATGAAATTCTATTGCCTGCTCTCAAAAGAAAGTATATATCTACCTACAGATATACATAACACACATATACACGTGCTATATACATACATATATATGTTCTGCTTCCGATATCATGAAGGAATTCACTTTATTTATTTATCCATCCAATTTTTATTGGGTCTTGTTCATGTATATGCACTTTGGACAGAGGTGATGGGTAAATCATATAATTAATGGGAAAAATAAATAAGTACACAAACAAAGAAACAACAATAACAAAAAAAACCAAGTCTGAAGTTGGCAAGTGAAGCCTATTCTGATATATGACCTTGCCTAGAGAAGCAAAGAGTCCCAGTTAGGTTAAAAATCAGAAATCTTTAAGGCGATGTGACAGAATAAGAGATAACAGAATAACAGAGTGGAAGGGACCTTAGAGGTCTTCTAGTCCAGCCTCCTGCTCAGGCAGGAGACCCTGTACCATTTCAGACAAGTGGCTATCCAGTCTCTTCTTAAAAAAGGAAGACTAATGGGAATTAGCTAATATTAATTAACTAATTAACTACCACTGTTCAACATCTGAAGGAAAAGCCATAAAAAAAATAAAAGATCTGATGGTTTTGTTCTCCTTGAAGAACGGTTGAAGAATTAGGTAGGTCTAGTCTACTGAAAAGAAGGACTAGGGGTGATATGATAGCAGTCTTCCAGTATTTGAGGGGCTGACACAAAGAAGAGGGGTCCACCTATTCTCCAGAGCACCTGAAGGCAGGACAAGAAGCAACGGATGGAAACTAACAAAGGAGAGAAGCAGCCTAGAACTAAGGAGAAACTTCCTGACAGTGAGAACAATTAACCAGTGGAACAACCTGCCTCCAGAAGTTGTGGGTGCTCCATTACTGCAGGCTTCTAAGAAGAGACTGGACAACCACTTCTCTGAAATGATATAGGGACTCCTGCTTGAGCAGGGGGTTGGACTAGAAGACCTCTAAGACAGTGGTGGGATTCAAATATGTGAACAACCGGTTCTCTGCATGGATGCCGTTTCCAGAAGAGGCCTGGGCAACAAAAAATTAGCTACTGGTTCTGCTGAAGTGATGCGAACTGGCTGAATCCCACCCCTGCTCCAAGATCTAACTCTGTTATTCTGTTATTCCTTCAAAAACTTCGATTCAGTGATCCTGCCAAGTTGTCACGAAGATATCCCGGAAAATAATTCTCAAGCCCGACGTCCGTTATCACTAACCTCGCCAAAAGCGCCTCTTCCGATCACTTTCAGAGATTCGAAGTCATCGAGGCCTAGCCTTGTTCTCTTCAGCCTCAGAAATTCAGTTTCTTTGCGGGCATGTTGGGATCTTCGGAGCTTTTTCTGAGGGCAACCAAAGCATCGTTAAGGACTGCCGTACTTTGAAATCATTTTTAAACCACAAGGTGGCATGATATACTAATTTAATTCAACACGAGGATATTTCTTGTCCCGTGCTCTGAACAAAACAAGTCTGAGTTTACATTGCTATAAAGAAGAAATAATATCACGTGCAATCAAGCAAGTCCCGACATCGCAATTTAGGAAGAAATATGATAGCATCGCGTTAACAGCAATAATTAATAACTACATATAATTTGGAGGAAGTGTATATATAGCTCCTTGTTTTTCTTATTAAACATTCATATATATATATATATATATATATATATATATATATATATATATATATATATATATATATATATATATATATATATATATATATATATATATATATATATATATATATATATATATATATATATATATATATATATATATATATATATATATATATCAATAATTCATTCTGTGATCTACGGCTGTAATAGAAAGCGATGCATTTGTAAAACTTCTACAAATGGGTAAACTGTTAACTGTACAAAAGGATAATCTAACTTGGTTTAATTTGGCTGTCATAGACACTGTTTATAGCTTGTGTATTATTCCTTGACAGAAGGACTGTTAATATTTTAATATTTTAATTTTTCTGGAAAATACAGGTAGTCCATAACTTGTGATCACTGGTCCCAATCATTGTAAGTTGAGGATTATCTGTGTATATATAATATGAGGAAATTATCTTGTAAATGTTAATGTTTACATGGCATAAATGTTCTAACCAGGGAGCCCTTATCACTATTTTGTTTATTTACCTACAAAGTATTTATCACACTGCAGTTCCTTTAAGAGAAAGCCTGTGTGTGTGTATCTGAAAATATTCTGATTTATTTTATTTTTTTTGCTTGCCCTTTCTCCCATTTACTGCTTCCTTCTGTTGACTTTTTCTGGCTGATGTTATTAAAACAAACACACACAAAAATCTGCCTGCAACTCATGAAATCACTAAGTACTGTACCAATCCCAAACAAACAAAACTATAAAAACTTCCAGCTTCGTGAGTGTCTGAATTACCTCTTCATCCGCTAAGCCTTCTTTCTCCATGGCTACTTCTAGTTTCTTCTGCCTAAATTGGAGGTAGACACACACACACAAAAATAACCCATCACATATTATGAAACAATCCACATTTTTTGCATGCCAAAACAACTAGACACAAAGACAGTTCCCCCCCCCCGCCATCACTCTGCTAAACACGTAATTCCCACAGTACTATCTTATTTATGCCTAAGGATATCTAACCATGTGGTAGGACTGTATTACTATTATCCTTCTCATCTTTCCTATTACCGACTCCTATTGGTATCTTATGACTTTCATTTTGTTGCTTGTATCTTATGAGACATGATTGTATCTTATGATTTATGATTTAAATCCGGAGACAAATTCCTTGAGTGTCCGATCACGCTTGGCCAATAAAGGATATTCTAATCTATTTTAGAACTGAAAATAAACGGTCGTTTCACTTCAAATACGGAAACCTGGGTCCAAAGTTTGAGTTACACAGCACAAGCCAAGTTAATAATTATGGAGATCACCACTTAAGGAAAAGAGAGTTAGATTCTTTCTCATTTCAAAATTCTACCTTTGTTGCATTATTCAAGTTCTCATCCAGATCTCTTTATTGGTACAATAGTGGCCACAATTGTGGAAACCTTTTTGGGAAAAGTGTATTTTTGAGGTTTGATGGCTAATAACACAACTATTTTTGGAATAATACCATAAAATTATATATCAATGGAAAGATAATTTAATCAAGAATGTAATGCAACAAAGTTTGTTCAATTATCTGTACTGTATTCTATGAAATGTTATAGCCAAATAACCAGAAAAAGGAAGCACAACTTGCTTAGGTTGATCTCAGGTAGCTTTCCTTCATCGGATTGTAGCCAATGAGCACGAATGTTTAGCGAACCAATCGGGTGTCATCTTGTTTTGGCCATGAGCCAATCAGATCACAGTAGGATTCAGTGATTGATGTCATGTATTGAAGCTGAGAGGAGGACATTTGTCAGTGTGTTATGTGATGGCTATCAAGTTGGTTGGGTTTTTTTTGTGTTCTTTCATTTAGTGAGCTTGCAAAACGTAATACAATTAAAGTAATGATGCAAAGAGTTGACTAGTTGCCCAGAAAGCGATGTAAAATAGTATTATTAAGTGAACAAGGCTACAGTTATAAAGAAATTAAAAGAAAAATGGGTGGAAACTTAACAAAAAGTGTCATTTCTACTGTACACTTTTCCCAAAAGGTTTACACAATTTTGGCCACTACTGTACTTGAGATGGGGGAGGGGAAGGGATTTATTTATTTATAACTACAACTTGGCAAAATTTCTCCCAACACTTCCGTGATGCTAAACCAAAACCAAGAAAACAGGAAAGAGAGACATTGTAGGATTCAAGCATCACATTAAGTCACAGCCCACGTCGCCATGATGGATTGAAGGAAGGTAAATGGCTGCAGCCATTCGACAATGAAATCAAGCAAACCGTATTGTGGCTTAGTGGAACGTCTGAACCCAGGCATCATAGTCTGTACCGAAGTTTCCCAACTTGGCAACTTTAAGACGTGTGGACTTCAACACCCAGAATTCTGGTGTCCTGGTTCTGACAGATGAAACTCTTCAAAGAACTTCGAGGCATTGTTTACCTTAAAGAATCTTTATTTGAGAAGCATAGCTTCGGCACTAACACAGTCGAAGCCAAAAACTGAGTTCCCCTCTCCTGGGCACATAGTATCAAAGCACAATTCCCTCCTCCAATTAACAGTCATAAATCACATTCTCCAATTAGTTTGAAATGCAGGCTTCCCCTCCAGTTCTTCAATCCGGCCATTCCTTATCATCTCTTATTTCAATAACCTTGGTTCTCACACTAGTTACAGTATTGTTATGTCTAACTAAACTCTCATGCACATTCCTCCCCCCAGCATCACCTAACTCTAACTCTAACTCTAAGAGTAAAACATAAGAAGAAAATGGTTGCATCTCCAACTGTTGGCAAAGCAAAATATCCAATGTTAGTAGCGTTGACATCTGGATGTTGAAGTCCACATGTCTTAAAGTTGCCAAAGTTGAGAAGCACTGATCTGTACATTATGCAGGTAAGTCTCCACTTAACAACAGTTCGTTTAGTAACCGTTCGAAGTTACAACGGCACTGAAAAAAGTGACTTAGGACCATTTTTCACCCTTATGACCGTTGCAGCATCCCCGTGGTCATGTGATTTATATTCGTATGCTTGGCAGCTGACTCACATTTATGACGGTTGCAGTGTCCCTTCCGACCAGCAGTCCAGGGGGAAGCCATATTCACTTAACAGCTGTGTTATTAATTGACAACTGCACGCAATTCACTTGACAGACGTGGCAAGAGAAGCCGTAAAATGGGGCCAAACTCACTTAACCAATGTCTCACTTAGCAACATAGTTTTTGATGTAAATATAAGGATGGAACTTTTTATCACATGTGGTGGCAATGCCCTAAAGCAAGGAAATACTGGGAACAGATAAGGAGATGGCTACAGGAGATAACAGGAGAACAAACTGAATTTAAAGCTGAATTATTTCTATTAGGAATAATAAATCAAAAGATAAAGAAGCAACTCCAATATATTATTGTACACATAGTAACAGCAGCACGTATTGTCTATGCTCAATGCTGGAAACTTGAAAATATACCAGCTAATGATATGATTATTCATAAGATATTAGAATGTGCCGAGATGTATAAGCTTACGCTAGAAATGAAAGGCAAGGAAGAAACAGAATTTTATGAGGTGTGGGATAAGTGGTATAATTGGTTAGAACAGAGAAACAAAAATGTATAGTAATAAATGTAAATAACTGTAAGAAATAGACGACACAGTACTGTTAAAAAAAATGTTTAATGTTTTGTAAATTGGAAAAATGAAAAATTAAAATTAAAAAAAAAAGTGACATAGTTTTTGGGCTCAATAGTGGTCATAAGTTGAGGAACACCTGTAGCTAAGTGTATCTATCATACCAAGCATTTAATTCAGCTTGATACGAGACCAGGAAAAAAAATTAAGGCATCAGGGGAAAAAAATTAAGGTATCTTTTACATCTTGCTGCAGTTTTCTTCCAAATTTATTTCCAATATATTTGCAAAACATTTTTATCTAGTTAATTTCTCTGCCATTCAGCCATGAAAAAGGGGACACGCTATTTAAGGGAATAAACCACTTGCTAACCAGATATGTTTTAAAACTAATTTTTGCTAGGAAATATTTATTTCTGTATTTATAGATCTGCCGTAACTTGCAATCCAAGATCCCAGATAGCTTGCAAATGCAGGTAGTCCTCAACGTACGATGATAATTGAGCCGAAAATATCTGTTGCTATGTGAGACATTTGTTAAGTGCCTCGTTTTACAGCCCCTCTTGCCACAGATGTTAAGTGGATCACTTCAGTGATTAAGTTAATAACACGGTTAAGTGGATTTGGCTTCCCCTTTGAATTTGCTTGTGAGAAGGTCGCGAAAAGGGGAACACGTGATTCCGGGACACTGCGACCGTCATAAATATGAGTCGGCTGCCAAGCATCTGAATTTTGATCACATGACCCATGGGGGGATGCTGCAACAGTTGTAAATGTGAAAAAATGGTCCTAAGTCACTTTTTTCAGTGCCGTTGTAATTTGAAACGGTCACTAAATGAACTGTTGTAAGTTGAGGACTTACCTATACAAAGAAAGGGGCAACAATGACAAAAATGTAATGGTGTCCAACATAGATAATTGCATCTCGGACAAAAAAGTTTCCATCACTTGAAAATGATAAGTTAAAAAAAATAAATTTAGGGGAAGAACAACCACTAAGAAGTCCATCAAGAAGACATCAGCTGAGCTTCGGAGGTCTTCTTCATCTTGGATGTTCCTTCAGAGGAGCTCTCAAAACAGAGAAGACCTTAAAGATCAGGTTGATTAAGTAGAGAAGAGGGCAGATCCTTCTTAATTACAAGTATCAAAACTGGCATTTGGAAGCAGCAGTGGATCACGCAACTTGACTGGATGTGATCACAAATTAGGCTAGATCTGCCGCAGCTTCCAATCGAATTTCGAAGCCAACTCTTCACGCAAAAGGCATTGTGAAAGTCTAAACTGGAGATTGCCAAAGGTGGCCAAATCACCTCCACCCAGATAAGGTTTGCAGCTGGCAAACAAGGTGTAAGATACGCTTTGTCAACAGAAGTGTTTGAAGAGTAACAAGGAGAAACTTCCTGACAGTTAGAACAATTAACCAGTGGAACAACCTGCCTCCAGAAGCGGTGAATGTTCCAACGCTGGAAGTTTTTAAGAAGAGACTGGACAGCCATTTGTCTGAAATGGTATAGGGTTTCCTGCCTGAGCAGGAGGTTGGACTAGATGACCTCCAAGGTCCCTTCCAACTTTTTATTATTATTATTATTATTATTATTATTATTATTATTATTATTATTATTATTATTATTATTATTATTATTATTATTATTATTATTACACTAAAAGAAAATTAACATTATACACGATTCTCCCCAATTAAAAACAAACGGTAAGGGCTTTTTTCTGTTTGCTGCTTGAGTAAAGTCTCTTTAGACTTGAACTCGTCTCCTCATAACTTCGCAGATCCATTCCAATACGGTGCAGTTTTCTTGGCAACCATATGAAAATGCTCCATCTTTGGAGATTTCCTCCCCTCCCCCCCCAGTTTTCCTGGTGGTCTCCTATCCAAGCATTAACCAGGTCTAACCCAGTTTATTTATTTCTTGGATGTATATTCCATCCTTCTTCCAGTACTTCCTTTTTCCATTTCTCCCTACAACAAGCCCCAAGGCAAATGAAATAAGAAAGAATGGCCCAAAGTCACTTAGTAGTCTTCTGTGGCTGAGGGTCTCTTCAGGAGAACTTGTGTCCACCAAGCTCTTCTCAAACATCTTAGCAATATACTAGTCAGGGTTCTACATTTTAGGTGCTGCCTACTTGTTCAGCTTATTTTTGGGGGTTCCAACTTTTCACATTGTGATGTTGGGTATTCTGCATTATTAGCCCACCAGGAGGACTTTGGTGAGGAAAAAGCTGGGGTATAAATAAATAAACGATTGCTCTCGAGTCCCATGGGCAGTGGGTAACCATGGCCTTCAAGAGAACTTCCTTCCAAGTAAGGGTGGAGTCCAAGGAAGCCTTTGGCTGCCTCCATTTATGAGGACATCTGCAGGCAAATCAATTATGATAGAAGAGAGTATTGTACTAGTTCTCCTTCTCCTCCTCCTCTCCACATACCCCTCTCCCTTCTAGCACTGATGATGTTACCTAGTTGGGTAATGAAACGTCTGCAAGAAAACCATCAAGCTCAGAGAGCACCAAGGACCCCACAGTCTTCCTCCTCCTCCTCCGCCTCCTCCTCTTCCTCCTCTCTGCAAACTCCACTCCCTTCTAGCACTGATGATGTTACCTAGTTGGGTAATGAAATGTCTGCAAGAAAACCATCAAACTCAGAGAGCACCAAGGACCCCCTCATGTAAACCATCAGCTACAAATATTCTCCTCTATTAACAGTCCTCATCTCTGCAAAACCCTCTCCCTTCTAATACTGATGATGTTACCTAGTTGGGTCATGAAACGTCTGTAAGGAAACAACCAAGCTCAGAGAGCACCAAGGACCCCACAGTCCTCTTCCTCCTTTTCTCCTTCCCCTCCTCCTCCATTCCACAAACTCCCACTGTCTCCTAGCACTGATGACGTTAGCCAGTTGGGTCATGAAACGTCTGCAAGAAAATCAGCCAAGCTCAGAGAGAGCACCAAGGACCCCACACAGTTCAACACGGAGCTACAAATATTCTCTTCTATCATAACTGATTTGCCTGAAGAGGCCCACATAGATGGAGGTGGCCAAACGCTTCCTTGGACTCCATCCTTACTTAGAAGGAAGTTCTCTTGAAGGCCATGGTTAAGTTCAGAGAGCCCCAAGGAGCCCACAACTCAATTCTGCTTCCCACCAGCCCGTTCTTGTCCCCAACCAAAGGGCGACCCCCCGACCGGAGAACCCCATGCCACGTCTACACCTCAACAAAGATTTGATATCAAAGCAGGAGGGGTCCTCTAATACCTGGTTTCTCTTTCTTCATGCTGCACGATGAGGTTGCTATAAAAGTTCTCCAGCGTGAGCTTGGCCACCGTGACTCGCTCGCGGGTGTGGTTGCTCATAGGAAAAGGCGTTGCAGTCCCTGCAGTCATTGCCATAGTAACCTGCATCGAAACAGGGCCCATAAAATAATAATTACTCAACGGAATAAAAATTGTTCCTTGTCTTCTCCTCCTTCTCCTCCCAAATCCAGGGTGGGAATACAGAGTTCCTTCCAATGTTGTTTGGCAAGGTGACACGTTGTCTCTCACACACCTCTAGCCATCTGAAATGAATAAGCCCAGCTTGAATCATGCAGGAAGCAATGCTTTTTCCCTTTTTTTGGGGGGGGGGGGACCTAAGCAATTTGTGTTAATATTTTCAGCCTAGATCAGGGGTAGGCAACCTTGGCTCTTTTATGACTTGTGGACTTCAACTCCCAGAATTCCTGAGCCAGCGCGGGGGAACTATCGCCCCTTCATGACTTGTGGACTTCAACTCCCAGAATTCCCAAGCCAGCATGGGGGAATTATGGCCTCTTCATGACTTGTGGACTTCAACTCCCAGAATTCCTGAGCCAGCGTGGGGGAACTATGGCCCCTTCATGACTCGTGGACTTCAACTCCCAGAATTCCTGAGACAGCGTGGGGGAACTATGACCCCTTCATGACTTGTGGACTTCAACTCCCAGAATTCCTGAGACAGCCATGCTGAGGGGAAAGGGAGAGGCTTCCAAGCTGAGCCATGCTGGCTCAGGAATTCTGGGAGTTGAAGTCCACGAGTCATAAAAGAGCCAAGGTTGCCTACCCCTGGCCTAGACTCCAGACTGCAGCAGCCTTGGGGTCCCGCAGAGTAATGCCAAAAAGCCCTCGGACAATTGCCAGGTATTTAGAGATGGTCCTCGACTTACAAGAGTTCGTTTAGTGACCGTTTGAAGTTTGAACGGCTCTGAAAAAAGTGACGTACGACCGTTTTTCACGCTGACAGCCAATACAGCCTCCCCATGGTCACGTGATCAAAATCCAGACGCTTGGCAACCAACTCATATTTACGACCGTTGCAGCGTCCCGGGAATCACGCGATCGGCTTTTGCAACCTGCTGACCAGCAAAGTAAACGGGGGAGCCACTTAACAACCGGGTTACAAATTTAGCAAGTTCAGCGATTCACTTAACAACGGTGGCGAGAAAGGTCAACCGAATAAAAATTTAACAACTGCAGTTGTTCAATTACTAACGCGGTTGTTAAGTGGATCCGGTTTGTCCGTGGACTTGGCTTGTCAGAAGATCGCAAAAGGGGATCCCCCGGGGACACTGCGACCGTCATAAATGCGAGTCGGTTGTCAAGCATCCGAATGTAAATCACCTGACCCTGAGGATGCTGCAATGGTCGTAAGTGTGAAAAATGGTCGTAAGCCACTTCAGTGCCGCTGTACCTTTGAACGGTCACTAAATGAACTGTTGTAAATCTAGGACTACTTGTAAACATCGCTCCCTTCCTTCGATCAATCAACCCGCCTTTAGCAGCTAGTTTTGATTTGCTGCTAGCCAGCAAATAGATCTCAACAACATAAATCGAGTTGCTTGCTATTTTATTTTATTTTTAAAAAATCTTGAAACAGAAACAGAAGGGAACATTCAGGCCCCCCCTCCCAAAACAAGCAGCCTGAATATAATGGCCTTGTATTTAAACACCAGCCGTGTAGCCACAGCTGGGAACTCACGGCATGCAAAACAGATTAACAGCCCCATGGAGCACCAAACACATGATCAAAACAGTTGGCCAAAATGAGAAAGTTGTTTTGGAAAAGTCACAACTGGAGGAAAACAATCCTCTATTCTCTCGGCCAGTCCTAGCTGGGTTAGGGAATCCTACCATCACCACCCAAGCAGTCCAATTTGCAAAGAAGGGACTATTGATAAAGCTGAAGTTTAAAATGCTTCCCAATTTTATTGGAGAGGAACGGAAAGCATAATCCTGAATGAATTCTGGGACTGCTTTCATGGCTGCCTAAAAGGGACTGAAATCCACAAACCGGGCCCCGTTTTTATTTCCAGACGAAAAGACTCTCTGGAGAGGAAGCATCTGCAAAAACATGACTCAGATCTTAATTCATAAGAGAGAAAAAAAAAGGTGATATAAGGAGATAGCGTGCCCTGGAGAAAAGCAATTTAGGGCTTTGGAAACTTGTCCTTTAGTCACGCCCTCTGGACCCCAATTCTCCTGTCTGTGGAGCGTGAAGTGCGGGCAAACACACAAAACCACGCACCCTCCGGTCTGCAGAAAAACCTCTCTCCACGGAGCCGGTCCCTGGTGCCCAAAAGGTAGGGGAACTCTGCGCTAGAGACACTAACTCAATGCCAGAAACAGAGGTGACCCCAAAAAATTGAGACTGCATTACAAAGTGCAGGTAACCCACAACTTACAACAGTTCATTTAGTGACCGTTCAAAGTTACCACACCAACTGAAAATTTAACGAGTGCAGGATTCGCTTAACAACCACGGGAGAAAAGGGCGTAAAACAGGGCAAAGCTCGCTTAACAAATGTCTCACTTAGCAATGTAAATTTGGGGCTCTGTTCTGGTCGTAAGCCAAGGGCTGCCTGTGCCATTCATCACGGTAGGTGTCACCAACAAGCTGAGCAGGGCTAAGTGGCTGAGTTTGCCAGCGTTGGAACTTTGCAACTGCTAGGAACAAGCTGACAATCCCAAACCTTTGCCAGGATTCTACCTTCTTAATGCAGCCATTTGCCACTGCATCTGTTCCAAATGCACAGGTTGTGCTTTCTAACAGAAAGAGACAACACAGCTTACTGTTTGGGTTCTCCATCTGCTGTCTGTTTTCCAAAGGTCCCTATCCAAATTCCCGGAGAGGCACATAACCTGGTCTACTACCAGCTCTTCCTAACGCACGAGGATGTTAAATCGAGAAGACGTTAACCCAGAGTACAGGTAAGTCCTCAACTTACCACAGTTTGTTTAGCAACCGTTCAAAGTTACAACAGCCACTGAAAAAAGTGACTTAGGACTGTTTTTCAGTTACCACTGTTGAAGGAAAAGTTTTCATCATGGTTCAGTCCAAGCCCACCCAAACTCTAAGACAGGACATAATAGGATTAATCCACCACCATCAGAATACCAGAAAGGCACACTCAGACTCAGGTCAAAGTTCATGACACAGGAACAACTCCAAACAAAAGCCCAAGAAGGTATAAAAACCCGCTCCCTACTACATGTGCTCTCTCTCTTTTTCCCCCCCCAGGGCCATCTTTCTGTCTGGCTCTCCTCTTCAATAAACTACAACCTTATTTCTAAAGCAGTCTCCATGTTCGTTTATTCCCAGCTTGGACTGGACCCTGATGAAGATTTTTCTTTCAACAGAGTGGGGTTTTATGCATCTGAAAAATGGAATTCCTGTTTTCCTTTTTATATGGACCTCCCTGGACAATTAATGTCAAAGATGGTTTTCCATCTCAAAGCCAGAGAAACATTCCACAAATGAAAGTGATCTTCAGAAAACAGCAATCTTTTCCTTCTTGGGGCAATGCAGAATATGAACCATGAATGGAAACAACACAGGCAGGTACAATGATTGACCCAAAACAATGAATCAGACAAAAGAGGTATGACTTTGGGTGACTTCATCCCATCGGTCAAGTTCTCTGCTGACAACCTCAATGCAAGGAAGCTGCACCCAAACTCTAGAGTAACGTGAGTTGCTCCAGACAGATGTTTCATCAGCTACTAAGCCAAATAAGGAATTAATTTAGTGCAGACAAGTCATACGTAATGTTTTGGCCAGAATTACTTTCCCAGCCTTTAGCCAGCAAGCAAAGTCTCTTAAAATAACCTTTCCCGTAATAATTCAATCCTGAGTGAAGTATTAGAAGAGCTTCAGAAAGGAACAATGACCATTTTATTTGAAATTTCATTGCAGACTTAGAGGGAGACTAGAAGCAAGAGATAAATGGAAAAGGAAGACTAGGTTTTCTGCAGCTTCAACTGATGAGTTTAAAAACCAAAAATGAATCTCATATACTTTATTCTATATAGATCCTCCAAGTGCCTATACTATAAATACACAAACACGTATTTGTACATTTACAGTAAATACACAAATATACATGTTCAATGGCTGCGTGAATGACCTAATTTGATACAAAGGCAGGGAAAGAATATAACAAATGAAAATAAAATTACCCTAGAAAAGCCAGAAGGAATTCCCACAACTAGAAAGATGGGTCATATTCATTACAAAGGGTGCCTTGTAACATCTTACACTAACAAGTACAATTTGACCGTAGGTTTTTGTAGACCACACACATGTACAGTATCATCTGAAAGCTTATGGTTTCATTTTTTTTTAGCCTTTAGGAGGTCACTTTGGGATGACTCTAGAGAACTAAAAGAAACTAAGGGGAATAAAGCTGTATCTGGCACTGAAGATCTAGAAGTGGATCTAGAAAATTTGGATATTAACGATGATGTCCTTGGTCTGGATTGTGGGGATGAAGCAGAAGATCTCAGCGGAAAAAAAAGCTTCTTGATGAACAAGGTTAAAAAAGATGTGGAAAAATATTGTGGGAAGTCAGCCCCCCAGAGAAGAAAATATTAAAAGGGCAGAAAAATATATTTCCTCAAAGGATCTTAAAGAAGCAGAAAAGCATGCCCACTTTTTTCTTAATAGCCCCAAGTCTCCCTCCCCCAAGCAGAAACCAATTCTGTAGAAATGCAGATGTAAAGCATCCAGGAAGGTTGGAGGCCCCCAGCTAGAAGATTAAGAAGACAAAGACACCTAAAATCTACATACCCCACCCAAACTCTAAGACAGGACATAATAGGATTAACCCACAGATGCCAAAGGGCACACTCAGACTCAGGTCAAAGTTCATGCCACAGGAACAACTCCAAACAAAAGGCTCCAGAGGGTATAAAAACCCACTCCCTACATGTGCTCTGCCTCTTTTCTTCCAGAGCCATCTTTCTGTCTGGCTCTCCTCTTCAATAAACTGCAACCTTCTTTCTAAAGCAGTCACCATGTTGTTTATTCCCGGCTTGGACTGAACCATGATGAAGACTTTTTCCTTCAACAGTATATTGTTCTTATTAATATGCATAAATGTATCTAAACAGCATTATATCAGATTGTGCCTGATTTCACAACCTCTTTTGCCAAGGTCGTTAAGCAGATCACTACAGTTGTTAAGGGAATCACATGGTAATTCAATAAATCCAGCTTCCCTATTGACTGTGTTTCTTGGAACCTAGTTGGGAAGATCACAAATTACAATCACATGACCCTGGGATGCTACAACAGTTGTTAAGTACAGGCTGCTTGCCAAGTACCCAAATATTGGCCACGTGACCATGGGGACGTTTCAAAGTCCCTTTTTTCAGTGCCGTTATAATTTTGAATGGTCACTAAATGAATGTCATAATTCAAGGACTGCCCATTCTTCTCAATTTGCAGAAGGTCAAATAACTCAATGAAGTCCTGGCTATTTTCTTGAAGATCTTCTACTGAAGTAGACAAAAAAAAACCCAAAACACCCCCCAGTAAAATTGCAACTGTGGTATTCTTGGTAGATTTAAATCTGGTGTGTTTGTGCCCACGGATATTTATTTTACAGGTATATCACCAAAAAAAAAAAAGCTACAACAGCTGTCAACCAGCCATAATTCTAATCTCGGATATATACTCCTAGTGGCTTTCAAACAACTTGGAGTTTTATTTCCGCTATTAATTATAATTGTCCAAGGCCTTAAAGGAAATCATAAACCTCCAGTTTCTTTTACGGCAACTCCTGTCACCAACAATTCTTCCTTTACAGTCCAAATTGTTTTCGCGGAGTTAAGATCCTTAAAAATAAGATTGGCTTTTAAAGTCCTTGGCTGCTTATATCCTCCTTACAACAATACAGGGAGTCCTCGAAGTACGACCACAAGGGAGCCAAAAATTTATGTTGCTAAGCAAGACATTAGCGGGCCACATGAAACCACTTCGCGGGCCGCATCCGCCCCCCCCCGGGCCTTGTGTTTGACATGTCCGTCCTAAGTCGTAAGTCGCTTTTTTCAGACTAGCTGCAGACAACTCTTTCAAACGTCATTCTGATTTAAGGGGAAAAGGGGAAAGCTGATTTTTTTTTTAACCACCATCCTTCTGCTTCTCAGAAGATTAATGTTCAGACTTCAAAATCCAAATTTGCCCAGGGCAAGTCCTGAAAATAAAGCTCTTAAACAAACACACAGTTGTTGGGTTTGCGTTAGCTCAACCTGCATTAACGTACCCACCCCTAAGGCAGAGGCGTTTCCTTATTAACTCGTTCTATTAATCCCAAGTGGCATAAACCACCAGACGTTTTCAGACTGTTGTTTGGCATCTGCAGCTAAGCGTTCGTTATTTCCTATTTTTAGCATTGTAATATTGTTGTGTGGTTGCACCGAGACCTAACACAGTTTTGTGTCTCGTTATTTCCGAATATTCTACTAGCAACCGATACTCTTTCGTAGAAACCTGCGCTGAATTCTAGGGCTAGAGTAGATTTTTAATTTTTTTTTTTTAGCAATTCTCAGTGGCAAGAGAGAAAAAAAGTGTGAACACAATCACATAAACCAGAGGTCTTCAAACTTGGCCATTTTAAGACTTGTGGACTTCAACTCCCAGAATTCCCCAGCCAGCCATGGCTGGCTGGGGAATTCTGGGAGTTGAATCCACAAGTCTTAAAGTGGCCGAGTTTGAGGACCCCTGACATAAACCCTGCTAAATGGAGTAGGAGAGAATAGGAGGAGAGTTACTCAGCCTTTCAAGTAGAAAGGATATACAGGTAGTCCTCCATTTATAACCTCAATGGGGACCAGAAGTTCCATTTCTAGACAAGGTGATTATGTGAGTCACACCCCATTTTTACAACCCCTTTTGCCCCGGTTGTTATTGTTATGCCAATCCAGCTTTCTCCATTGACTTTGCTTGTTGTAAACTGGCTCCGAAGATTGCAAATGGCGATCAGGTGACCAAGTACTGTAAATAAAGCTGGTCCTTGACTTACGACCAACAACGGAGCCCGAAATTTCCGTTGTTAAGGGAGACATTGCTTACGTTGAGTTTTTGCCCCCTTTTACGACCCTTTCTCGCCACGGTTGTTAAGGGAAACATTGTAGTTGATAAGTTTGTAAACACGGTCATTAAGAGAATCCAGCTTCCCCCATTGACTTGGCTGGTCGGAAGATCGCAAAATGGGATCACGTGATCTTGGGACACAGCAAAGGTCATCAATACGAACCGGTGGCTAAGCGGCCGAATTTTGATCACGTGATCACGGAGATGCTGCAAAGGTCGTAACCTTAAAAAACGGTCGTAAGTCACTTTTTTCAGCACCGTTGTAACTTTGAACGGTCACTAAATGAACTGTTGTAAGTTGAGGACTATCTGATCGCAGGAACTGACTGTCGGGATGCTACAATAGTTGTAGCAACTGAAGGATCAGTCAGGAACCACTTTTCCCAGTGCTGTTATAACCTCAAATGGTCACTAAACAAACGGCCGTTAGATGAGGACTCTCCATAATCTAGAAGTCCGATGCATTTAACAGAAGGCTAGTACAGGTAGTCCTCACGTTACGACCACCATTGAACCCAACATTTAGGTTGCTCAGTGAAACATCTGTTAAGTGAGTTTTGACCCATTTTATGACCTTTCGTGAACAGTTGTTAAGTGAGTCACATGGGCTGTTAAGTAAATCTGGCTTCCCCACTGACTCTGCTTGTCAGAAGGTCGCAAAAGGGGATCACGTGACCGCCGGGATGCTGCAACCGTCATAAGTACATGCCAGTTGCCAAGCCTCTGAATTTTGATCACGTGACCACAGGCAGGCTGCAACAGTCGTAAGTGGGATAAATGATCATAAGTCACTTTTTCAGTGCCGTTGTAACATTGAACGGTCACTAGATGTACTGTTGTAAGTTGAAGACTACCGGTACAATCATAAGGCAAATTTGAAAGTCCCAACTATTTATGAATTAAGTTTGTAAAGGAACAATGGAGGTGAAACGACTTCAAATATGGAGCAGATGGGTTAGCAACTCCTCTGTCAGGAGTAGGCAACCTTGGCTCTTTTATGACTCGTGGACTTCCAACTCCCAGAATTCCTGAGCCAGCATGGGGAAACTATGGCCCCTTCATGACTCGTGGACTTCAACTCCCAGAATTCCTGAGCCAGCATGGCTCAGCTTGGAAACCTCTCCCTTTCCCCTCAGCGTGGCTGGCTCAGGAATTCTGGGAGTTGAAGTCCACGGGTCATAAAAGAGCCAAGGTTGCCTACCCCTGGCCTATGTCATTGGTTCCTGACCCTACATTTGGGTTCAGCACCTGGATCCTGCCCTGCTATCAAAATTAAATACTGGCCACCCACTTGGAAACAAACCAGTTAGATAAACATTGGATTATAAACTATACTAAATACTTTTAGATCAACTATATATAAAGCTGAATATCAGAACTATGTCAATGTCCTTCCAAACCCATGTGTCTCAAATTCTGCAATTTTGGGATGTGTGTGTGGACTTCGACTCCCAGAATTCCCCAGTCAGCCTGGGGATTCCTGGGAGTTGAAGTCCTCTCGTCTTAAAATTGTTGAGGCTGAGAAACACCCTTCTAAACTAGTAAGCTGCACTTCCCCCTTATTTTCAAATATTCCGCCGTTATCAAATGGGCTGAGTGTCTCCCATGGTTTAATTCAATAAAAGCCACACCATCTTTTCATACGTCGTCCTAAAAATACTTCGTCTCCCATTACTTCTGGAATGCAAACATCTAAACCTGGGTTTAACTTGGCATCATCGTAGCTATTCAGCTCTGGAAAATTAATTTGGAAGGTGCAATAATGATAACATTGTCCCTCTCAGCCACTTAGCTGTTTGCATTTCCTTAGTGATGCTCACGGTTTATCGATAAGAAAAATCTTAATGGGAGAGCCCGTATAAATTTATTTCCCTTCTCCGGCCCAAAAATACCACAGACCCAGTGATAAAAGGGGAATCAACAAGGAAAACCGGTTTTATGTCGGAGAAACAATACAAGGCATGTAGGTTTAAGCTGTTAAACTTGGAGCCTGCAAATTGTAATCCACCCTCAGTCTTGAAAGCTTCCTGAGAGATTTTGGATCACTCCCTCTTTCTCAACACAACATACCGCACACAACTCCTGTTCTGTGGGGAAACACAAGGCCCCTTGTGAACGAGTTAAGGGCAGGAATCACACTGGCTGAGTTCCTAAGATGCGATCAACCATGTTTTTCGAGTGGAGAAACGTGGTAAGTTAAACTCTAAAGTTATGACTTAGTTCAGTGTATGAACTCAGCCAGTATCTCTCATAAATTCACCGGAACCAAGATTTAAAGTTTCCTTTAAATCAGCCTTTATTGTTGACCTGGACAGACTTGAATACTGGACGCTATCTAACAAAATGAAATTCAATGGTGAAAAAAGTAAGGTTCTACATTTAGGTAAGAAAAACCAAATGTACAGGTATAGTATAGGGGGTACCTTGCTCAATAGTACTAACTGTGAGAGGGACCTCGGAGTCCTAGTGGACAATCACTTAAATATGAGCCAGCCGTGTGCTGCAGCTGCCAAAAAAGCCAACGCAGTGCTAGGCTGCATTAACAGAGGGATAGAATCAAGATCACGTGAAGTATTAATACCATTTTACAATGCCTTGGTAAGGCCACACTTGGAATACTGCATCCAATTTTGGTCACCACGATGTAAAAAAGATGTTGAGACTCTGGAAAGAGTACAGAGAAGAGCAACAAAGATGATTAGGGGGCTGGAGGCTAAAGCATATAAGGAACGGTTGCTGGAATTGGGTATGTCTAGTTCAGTGATGGCGAACCTTTTAGAGACCGAGTGCCCAAACTGCAACCCAAAACCCACTTATGCATCGTCGAGTGCCGGGTGGGTGTGGCCCATTGGCTGGGTGTGGCCCATTGGGTGGGCGTGGCTGCAGTGGTAACGGCAGACTGGGTGAGACTAAAAAGTTCAATCAATCAATTCCAACTTTGCAAGAACTTTTTTTTCCCGTGAGAAGTTGAAATTGACTGATTGAACTTTTTTTTTGTTGTTGCACACGGCGGCGGAGGCCTAAAGCGAAAAGGTTTTATAAAACCCAGCTGAAGGCCTAGGACTGGGGCGACGGCGCACGTGCCCACAGAGAGGGCTCTGCGTGCCGCCTCTGGCACCCGTGCCATAGGTTCGCCACCACTGGTCTAGTTTAATGAAGAGAAGGACGAGGGGGGACATGATAGCAGTCTTCCAATATCTCAGGGGCTGCCACAAAGAAGAGGGAGTCAAGTTATTCTCCAAAGCACCTAAAGGCAGGACAAGAAGCAATGGATGGAAACTAATCAAGGAGAGAAGCAACCTAGAACAGTGATGGCGAACCTTTTAGAGACTGAGTGCCCAAACTGCAACCCAAAACCCACTTATGCATCGTCGAGTGCCAGGTGGGTGTGGCCCATTGGCTGGGTGTGGCCAATTGGGTGGGTGTGGCCCATTGGGTAGGCGTGGCTGCAGTGGTAATGGCAGACTGGGTGGGACTAAAAAGTTCAATCAATCAATTCCAACTTTGCAAGATCTTTTTTTTGCCCGCGAAAAGTTGAAATTGACTGATTGAACTTTTTTTTTGCACATGACGGCGTAGGCCTAAAGCGAAAAGGTTTTATAAAACCCAGCTGAAGGCCTAGGACTGGGGCGACGGCACGCATGCCCACAGAGAGGGTTCTGAGTGCCGCCTCTGGCACCCGTGCCATAGGTTCGCCACCACTGACCTAGAACTAAGGAGAAACTTCCTGACAGTTAAAACAATTAACCAGTGGAACAACCTGCCTCCAGAAGCGGTGAATGCTCCAACACTGGAAGTTTTTAAGAAGAGACTGAACGGCCATTTGTCTGAAATGGTATAGGGTTTCCTGCCTGAGCAGGGGGTTGGACTCGATGACCTCCAAGGTCCCTTCCAACTTTACTACTACTACTACTACTACTACTACTACTACTATTATTATTATTATTATTATTATTATTATTAACCTTTAAACTCTCTAGACATTTCACATAGCCCCAGCCATTGTCATTTTCAAATAGGGAAAGAGAATTCAATATTTCTGCAAGATCCGTGGATATGGGTAAGGGCTGATCCAACGAACTATTTCTTTGAAATCCACGTCACATCCATTCTCTTAAATTTTAGTTGCACTAGTATTGTGGAAGTATTTCTTTGGAAGTAAACAGAACAGAATTAACAAGAGTTGGAAGGGACCTTGGAGATCTTCTAGTCCAACCCCCTGCTCAAGTAGGGGATCCTGTACCATTTCAGACAAATGGTTGTCCAGTCTCTTCTTAAAAATCTCCAGCGATGGAGTACCCACAACATCTGAAGGCAAGCCGTTCCACTGGTTTATTGTTCTCTCTCAGGAAATTTGTCCTTAGTTCTAGGTTGCTTCTGTCCTTGATTAGTTTCCGTCCATTGCTTCTTTCCTGCCTTCAGATGCTTTGGAAAATAGACTGACACCCCCCCCCCCTTTGTGACAGCTCCTCAAATATTGGAACACTGCAAATGCAAGCCTAAGGTAGGATCAAATGGCACATAAACTCCATTTTAAATGACAATCGCCGCTTCAGAAGGATTGTCTTACCCAATTGGTCTTTTGTTTTCAGCGATGTCTACAAGAAAAGGCCTCTTTTGTTTGTTCCTGTTGGCAATCAGAAAGACAGGGGGGGAAAAATGTCCAAAGGCCTTCTTCATACATCACAACGGCCTCCAACTTGCACTGGCAGTGGCCAAAATTCCCACTGCATTTCAACACCGGTGAAATCATACCAAACTGAACGATCCAGATCATAGTTCCGATATCAGATCTTCTCTTCAAATTCTATGTGTTGTTTTTTGTTTTTTTTTAAAAAAAACCTGTTCTTATAAGAATGGAGGTTTGCAACTCATCATTCAAGCACGTGCTTTTGCATTCTAGAAGGTGCCAAGATTCAATTCACAGTATCTCCGAGAAGCGCAAGACAGACATATGGACTTTCTCGGTAAAATTATTCCTTATTCCTCTCTGTAACAAAAAGGATTTCTGGATGAAAGGGCTTCAAAAGATGATTCAAAAGAACAATATCCATGGCAAGGTTTTCTTAACTCTTTTATTTTCTATTGTTTATTTTCTTTATCTTTATTCCTTTATATAGCCTCTGTTTATTTATACCCCACATTTATTATTTTTACAAATAACTCAAGGCAAAGAACATATCCAGCACATACCCTCCTCATATTTTTCCCACAATAACAACCCTGTGAGGTGAGTTGGGCTAAGAGAGAGACAGGGACTGGCCCAAGGTCACCTAGCTAGCTTTCATGGCCAGGGCAGGACTAGAACTCAGAGTCTTCTGGTGATTGACTGAAAATCGTCTAGCTGGCTTTCACGCCTAAGGCGGGACTAGAACTCACCGTCTCCTGGTGCTTGGCCCAAAATTGTCCAGCTGGCTTTCATGCCTAAGGCGGGACTAGAACTCACCGTCTCCTGGTGATTGGCCCAAAATCACCCAGCTGGCTTTCATGGCTAATGGGGGATTTGAACTCACAGTATCTTGCTGTCTAGTCCAGTACCTTAATCACTAGACCAAATTGGCTCATTAAAACTTTGACTGTCTTATTTCAACCCTGAGCTATAAATATTGTCTTTTATTGTCTTGTTTATTTACAGAAGTCTTATTTTGAAGAAATATAATTATTCCCAATCTCTAGCCAATCTCGAAATGCATTCATACAACCACAATGAAACGATTTTTGTTTTCAATGGTTTGCTTCATTTATGCCAACCCTTATTTACAAAGATATGTAAAATTTCTACTCAGTCAACAAAACCAAACAGTTTCCTAAATAATGCCGGTTGATTCTCTCCATCTGACTGATGAATATTGCATTTGAAATAATTCTCCTTCTTTCTTTTAATGAGTCAGTTAGCTAAGGGTCTTTGTGGATACACTTTCAAATTAAAATATTTCTCACTCTTTTGAAAAAAAAAAGGCAAGGAAAACAACATTGTTCCAAGTGCAAAATAAAAATGTTTACAAAACTACTTCCTACACGCATGTACTTTAAACAACGTCCTAACCACAGCAGATAAATTCCTTGCAATTATAAGGCCCAATATAAAAAGAATACAGATAGTCCTCAATTTACGAACATAACTGAGCCCAAAATTTCCATTGCTAAACAAAACAGCTGTTAAGTGAATTTTGCCCCATTTTACGAACGTCTTGCCACCCGTTAAGTAAATCGCTGCAGTTAAGTCATTAACAAGGCTGATAAGCGAATCTGGCTTCCCCATTGACTTTGCTTAATGGAAGGTCGCAAAAGGGGATCGCGTGACTCCGGGACACTGCAACCGTCATAAGTACATGCCAGCTGCCGAGCCTCTGAATTTTGATCACGTGACCAGGGGGAGGCTGCAACAATCATAAAAACAGTCATAAATCGCTTTTTTCAATGTCATTGTAACTTTCAATGGTGTGGGGCTAACAGTGAAAGTAAGTGAAAGACTACTTGTAAAAACAGTTCAGAATTAATGTGAAACAAAAACTTGGTCCACACATTTTCAAGTGGCTGAAGTTGACAAAGAATGGGATGGATGGATGGAAAGAGACAAGAGAGAGGGAGAGACTATATATAGATATGGGTAGGCAGGCAGACAGCTGAGATAGATAGATAGATAGATAGATAGATGAGAGAGATGATAATAGACATAGATAGGCAGACAGAAATGACAAAGGTACAGATAAATATACAGATAGATAATGAGAGAGAGAGAGAGAGAGAGAGAGAGAGAGAGAGAGAGAGAGAGAGAGAGAGAGAGAGAGAGAGAGAGAGAGAGAGAGAGAGAGAGAGAGAGAGAGAGAGAGAGGCAGGTAGGCAGGTAGGCAGGCAGATAATAGATGATAGAGATGATAATAGACATAGATAGGCAGACAGAAATGATAAAGGTACAGACAAATATACAGATAGATAATGATAAAGATAGATAGATAGATAGATAGATAGATAGATAGATAGATAGATAGATAGATAGATAGATAGATAGATAGATAGATAGATAGATAGATAGATAGAAAGACAGACAGACAGACAGACAGACATAGTTAAATATGAGACAGGGATGGATAATAATAGACATAGATAGGCAGACAGAAATGATAAAGGTAGAGATAGAGATATAGATAATGATAAAGATTAGATAGATAGATAGATAGATAGATAGATAGATAGATAGATAGATAGATAGATAGATAGATAGATAGATAGATATAGAGAGAGATGATAATAGACATAGATAGGCAGACAGACAAATGATAAAGGTAGAGATAGAAATAAAGATAGAGATAGACAAATAGACAGATGGACGGATGGATAGATGGATATAGACAGACAGACAGATATGTTTTTCATGCTTCCAACATGGAAAGCGACTCACCTATCCGACTGGATTAAGAAAATCACACAACCTTTGCATCAGTGTCTATAGATGTCTCAAGGAATCATGCCAGACACTTTTAAATGCAAAACCTGACTTATTTTGCAGCCAGGCTGCCTTTACCATTTCCAAAATGGGATTCCTAAAATGATTCACCACCTAACCCAGTAGACAATTCCTATCACGGCTGCATATTATTGGGCAACCAAAGCCTGCTCTCTGGAACTTTTCCTATCAGTAGAAAATACTGGTGGGTTCCAGTGAAGAGGAAGGGATTTTTTAATCAGAGTTCGTTTAAATCTTTGACTATTGTGGCCAATTCAAAGCAAGCTTCCTGCAATCAGTAAGACTCACACACCCCCAAAAGAGGATGTGGGATAAGGCAAGCATGATAGTTCAGAGTCAGATAATGTTGTGGTTGATTCTGAAAATGATGGGAATCCAGCCCCCATGCTAGTTCATGATTTGGTCACCACGATGTAAAAAAAGATGTTGAGACTCTAGAAAGAGTACAGAGAAGAGCAACAAAGATGATCAGGGGACTAGAGGCTAAAACACACGAAGAATGGTTGCTGGAATTTGGTATGTCTAGTTTAATAAAAAGAAGGACTAGGGGGGACATGATAACACAAAGAAGAGTCTGCCACAAAGAAGAGGGGGGTCAAGCTATTCTCCAAAGCGCCTGAAGGCAGGACAAGAAGCAACGGATGGAAACTAACCAAGGAGAGAAGCAACCTAGAACTAAGGAGAAACTTCCTGACAGTCACAACAATTAACCAGTGGAACAACCTGCCTCCAGAAACGGTGAATGCTCCAACACTGGAAGTTTTTAAGAAGAGACTGGACAGCCATTTGTCTGAAATGGTATAGGGGGTTGGACTAGAACAGAGGTCCCCAACCTTTTGGGCACCAGTTCTGTGGAGAGAGATTTTTCCGCAGACCGGAGGGTGCATGGTTTTGTGTGCTGCCTGCATCTCTCGTGGATGGGCCTTTGCTTGTTTGTGTGGACCGGTTGCTGGCATGCCGCGGCCCACTACTGATCCACGGGCCCGGGGTTGGGGACCCCTGGATTAGAAGACCCCCAAGGTCCCTCCCATCTCTGTTATTCTATTCTGTATGATTCACATCAAGGTCAGACCGTTAATTCAGTGACCTCAAGGTCCAGGTAATTAGAGGGAAGGCTTGGGAACCCATCCCCTTATTAACTCCTAAGCCTGGAAATAACCCACTCTCAGAGTCACCCCCCACCCCCAACCACAAAGCCTCCTCTGCAAATCCCTAGAGAGGCCAAGCAACCGCCACCAACGATTCTCCTACACATCTCTGCCAGCTTGCGGGTGAAACGGAAAGTGACTTGGCACAATCAGTCTCTCTCTCTCTCTCTGTGCCATTCATTTCTTTCTATATATAGTCTTGGATTCCAGCAACAGCCATGTTAGCAGCTGGGGACCGCTTTCCAACAACTGGCTGCAGGAAGAAGTTCATCACCACTACCACCCACCCATCCCCAAGGTTCTCCTAACCCAGGGGTAGGCAACCTTGGCTCTTTTATGACTGGTGGACTTCAACTCCCAGAATTCCTGAGCCAGCTATGCTATGCTAGCATAGCATTTTTTTCTTATCAGCTTATGTTGTTTTCATAAAAGTCATATTATTGATTCACCACATACCTTATTTTCATAAATCTTGTTTAAGCTCAATTTCATAATATTCAAACAATTCTTATCAATCATAATTTTCTCAATAATTCACATCTAAATATCCAAATTTTCCACTTAAATATATCATCCCAGTATTTTCGTATTTCATATATTATAGAAATACTATACTACTTGTCTATCATAACATCTACCTATAACATCTTTTCTAATCAATTTATACTTCACTTCTATTTATAAAAATTGATTGAATCACTATATATCCTTTATATCCTATCTATCCTATGCTTGAATCACTACATAACCATGCTATGCTATGGGCTGGCTCAGGAATTCTGGGAGTTGAAGTCCACGAGTCATAAAAGAGCCAAGGTTGCCTATCCCTGTCCTAAACCGGAGGCGAATCCGGACCGGGACCGGGACAGTAGGCCAGGCACCGCGCCTTGCCCTTTCGCTGGCCCGGGGAGGAAGGCCCGTCTGCTCTTTGCTCCAGCCAGCCTGGAGCCCAGAAAGAAGCCCTCCTGGCCAGGCACCCAGCCATTGCCCCAGCCACCCAAGCCCCCGAAGCTTCCCGGCGCCGGCCGCATCCTTCCCAGCTACACCAAAAGGCAGAACCAAGGAGGGCGCACGGGGCACCCCGGTTGCGGTTCGCTCTGGACAGCGTCCTTCTCCTTCTCCTCCTCCCTTCTCCTCCTCCTCCTCCTCTTCCTCCTTCTCCTCCTTCTCTCTGGACAGACCTCCACCCCACCCCCATCCAGAGCTGGCCCGGCTTCAGCTCGTGCCTGGAACCGGGCTAAGCGCTGCTGTGTGCGCCCCGTTGGAGACGCGGATTGGGTACCCCTGGAGCGCGCCTCTTCCTCCTCCTCCTCCTGCTCTCCTTTTGCCCTTGCCCGGGCGGCGAGTTGGGCTTGGCAGCCCCGTTCGCGCTCACCTCCACGCGCCTGGCCGGCTGGCTGCGCTCCCCGCCTGCAAGGCGGCCGCTTTCCTCGCCTGCACCGCTGGCTCGCCCCGTGCCGGGAAGGGAGGATGGAGCGCAAACAGCAGCAGCGGCGGCGGCGGGCTGTTTACTAGCCGGCTCTCGCGAGAGGAAGGAGCTTCGGCCCCCAAAATGGGGAGGAGGAGAAAAGGTGGGCCTCCCGCCGTCGCCGCCGATTGGCTTCCCGCCGGAGCCGGAGGCTGAGCCACGCGAGCTGCGGCAATGCCGCGGCGGGGAGGTGCCGGTCGCGGGGGCCGGAGCTTGGAAGAGGACTGAAAAGAGATCCCCACGCACTGTTGCCCCTCCCCACTTTGGAGAGAGAGGGAGAGGGAGAGGGAGAGAAGAAAAGAGAGAAGGAGAGAAAGAAGGAACGGGAAAGAAAAGCGAGAGAACGAGAGAGAGAGAGAGAAAAGGGGAAAGAAAGAGAAAGGAGAGGGAGAGAATGGAGAGAAAAAGAAAGCAGGGAAAGAAAGGGAGCGTGAGAGAAAGGAGGAGAGAGAAAAAGAAAAAGACAGAAAGAGAAAGAACGAGAGAAAGAAAGAAAGAAAGAAAGAAAGAAAGAAAGAAAGAAAGAAGCTTCTCATTGAGACTTGTGGTCCACCTAAGACAGGGGTCCTCAACCTTGGCAACTTTAAGACTTGTGGACTTCAACTCCCAGAATTCCTCAGCCACTTTTGCTGGCTGAGGGATTCTGGGAGTTGAAGTCCACAAGTCTTAAAATTGCCAAGGTTGAGGACCCCTGACCTAAGACAAGGGGGTGGGGGCAGAGAGAGAGAGAGAGATTGGGTCTTCTTGGCATCTTTGCGTAAAAGCGCTTTGGCTCCTCAGTTCGGGTTTGGATTGAGTTTGGATTCCCCTCCCGCTTTTCTCCTCCTGAGAACCGACCACCTTTGGGAAAGATGCCCTAGAGCTGGCAAACGAGAAGCTGGGATGAAGTGAAAATCCGGGTTGGCAAGAATCAGAAAGCCAAGAAGAGTACAGGGAGTGAATGACGTTTGGGAAGAACCTCTCTGAATTTAGTTTCTTCGAGAGAAGCAACCTGGAATTAAGGAGAAACTTCCCAATAGATAGTGAGGACAATTAACCAGTGGAACAACCTGCCTCCAGAGGTTGTGAGTGCTTCACTGGAGGCTTTGAAGAAGAAGACTGGACCTCCATTGGTCTGAGATGGTAGGATCTCCTGCTTGAGCAGGGAGTTGAAGTAGATTTAGAACAGTGTTTCTCAACTTTGACAATTTTAAGGCATGTGGACTTCAACTCCCAGAATTCCACAGCCAGCAATGCTGGCTGTGGAATTCTGGGAGTTGAAGTCCACATGCCTTAAAATTGTCAAGGTTGAGAAACACTGATTTAGAAGATCTCCAAGGTCCCTTCCAGCTCTATTCTGATTGATTGGTTCTTGTCTCGCTCCTCGCATCCCTTTCATTTTCCTTTCACCCACTCTCCTTCCCTCGCTTTCCTTTTTCCCATCGTCCTTTGCCTCTTGCAGACTTTGCAACTGGCAGCATAATTCCAGGCATTTGCCTACCGGTAGCTATCAGGCCATCTCAACGCTGTGTCCCGAAGGTGCAAATTGGTGACTCATTGAATAAACCTGGTGACTTTTAGCACGGTTTGTTTTGAATTCATGGCTTGTTTTAAAATCTTCATTCATGGCGCAGGAACAAATGACTAGGAGATTCTCCATCATACAGGTCAGGGATGTCCCAAAGGGGGGGAAAAACGCCAAGAAAGTCCAATTGCTTTTTGGGGGAAAAAGCATCTTTGGGTTTGGTCACCACGATGTAAAAAAGAAGTTGAGACTCTAGAAAGAGTGCAGAGAAGAGCAACAAAGATGATTAGGGGACTGGAGACTAAAGCATATAAGGAAAGGCTGCTGGAATTGGGTATGTTTAGTTTAACGACGAGAAGGACCAGGGGGGACACGATAGCAGCATTCCAATATCTCAGGGGCTGCCCCAAAAAAGAGGGAGTCAAGCTATTCTCCAAGGTGCCTGAAGGCAGGACAAGAAGCAACAGGTGGAAACTAAGCAAGGAGAGAAGCAACCTAGAACTAAGGAGAAACTTCCTGACAGTTAGAACAATTAACCAGTGGAACAACCTGCCTCCAGAAGTGGTGAATGCTCCAACACTGGAAGTTTTTAAGAAGAGACTGGACAGCTATTTGTCTGAAATAGTATAGGGTTTCCGGCCTGAGCAGGGGGTTGGACTAGATGACCTCCAAGATCCCTTCCAACTTTATTATTATTATTATTAACTCTGACCTAGACGACTGAGAATCTCCATATAGACATTCATTCCTGCACCACGAATGAAAATTTTAAATCATGCTTAACCCATGAATTCAAAACGAACCGGGTTAAACAGTGACCCTGTCTATTCAGAAGGTCTTCCATTTGCCCAAAGTTCAACCAACCTTTTCTAGACAATCTTCTTGTTTGCACTAGTCTGTTCCTATCATTTAATATATATATATATATTTCCTTGCTCTGAATTGCATTCATTCAGAAAGTTGAAACTTTCCTCCTCAAGTCATCCCTGTTTTTCCCAGTGCTCCTCTTCTATGTCCCAGTCCTGTGATGGTCAAAGAAACAGAAATGAGGTTTGGGGGAAAAAAAACATTCTGAATTAATTTCTACTTTTATACATACAGCTTGGATGGCACCAGCCTGTACCTTAAGGCAAGTTATTTTAGTTGGTTTATTCATCATTAACCTACAAGTTCAGCTTCATTCAGTGGTGTCCACCAATAAACTATGATATCAAAATTATGATGCACAATGATTTGGTCACAAGAAGTCATTAGTGATGTCCTTGCATTATGATGCCTGATGCCATTATTTATTCCCAGCACTTGTATTATTATTTCACCATGTACGTGTCATCATTTTGATGCCTCCCCGTGGAAATCCATGGGTTCCACCCAATTATGGTGTCACAAATACACATCCTGTCGCGGTTTCATTCATTTCATTCCATACTGTTGACACTTACAGATTTTATACATCAAGTCCCAATCAGCCTATGTGCTGCGGCTATCACCAGAGCCTATAAGCACCAGTCCCAGTTCACCACTGTGTGTTTGGTCACCAAGAATCTTCCAGAACATATTTTTTTTTAGTAATTTAGAGAAGGTGTAATCTAGATTACTGGCCTAGTGATTTTCTGCCAGTGATAAAGTCCTATTTCTTTCTGTATTTATTCAATTTCTATAGTTACCCATCTCAAGCAAGTTTATTCATTCATTCATTTATTCATTCATTCAATTTCTATAGTTACCCATCTCGAGCAAGTTTATTTCTGTATTTCTGTATTTATTTATTTATTCATTCATTCATTCATTCATTTAATTTCTATACTTACCCATCTTGAGCAAGTTTATTTCTGTATTTCTGTATTTATTTCTGTATTTATTTATTTATTTATTTATTCACTTATTTACTTATTCATTCATTCATTTAATTTCTATAGTTACCCATCTCAAGTTTATTTCCGTATTTCTGTATTTCTATATTTCTGTATTCATTCATTCATTCATTCATTCATTCAATTTCTATAGTTACCCCTCTCAAGTTTATTTCCGTATTTCTGTATTCATTCATTCATTCATTCATTCATTCATTCATTCATTCAATTTCTATAGTTATCCCTCTCAAGTTTATTTCCATATTTCTGTATTCATTCATTCATTCATTCATTCAATTTCTATAGTTACCCATCTCAAGTTTATTTCCGTATTTCTATATTCATTCATTCATTCATTCAATTTCTATAGTTGTCCCTCTCAAGCAAGTACAAGTAATCCTCAACTTACAATTGAGCCTAAAATTTCTGTTTGCTAAGGGAAACATTTGTTAAGTGAGTTTGGGCCCATTTTACAGTCTTTCTTGCTGCAGTGGTTAAGGGAAGAAACTGCAGTTGTTAAGTTAGTCACACGTTTGTTAAGTGAACCTGGCTTCCCCCATTGACTGTGCTTGTCAGGAGGTCGCAAAAGGGGATCACATGACCCCAGGACACGGTGAGCGTCATAAATACGAGCCAGTTGCCAAGCATCTGGATTTCGATCACGTGACTTTTGGGGTGCTGCAATGGTCATAAGTGTGAAAAACGGTCATAAGTCTCTTTTTTCAGTGCTGTTGTGACTTTGAACGGTCACTAAATGAACTGTTGTAAGTCTAGATCCTACTTGCATAGGCAAAAATCTGTATGGGCAAAAATCTGCTTGTCCTTTTTCCTTTCTTTAGGATTTGCATTGTTAACATGCCCGAGATCTTGATAACTTTACCCTCTGCATTTTCTTAAATTTGCCACACAAACCGATTATTATGCTTGCTTTTATTTTTATCCTGCCCTTCCTCCATAGGAGTGATGTGCAAAAACAAAAGGGCGATTTGCTCCAAACAAGCAAAACTCCCATTAAACCAACTCAAGGCAAGCTTTTTGGGGGAGGTGTTGTCCACACACCAGTTTTGGCAGGTGTTGTCCACACACCAGTTCCGTAGTTTTTATTGCAAGAGTGTTATAGTTTCTAGACGCTGCATTGCGTTTTCTGCCATGAGTCCTGAGAGCGGTGAGCCCATGGGTGTTCCTCTGATTTGTTGGTCTACCTGTCCATCAAACTTAAAGGAGGTAGTCCAGGAGCCTCACATATCCTCACTCTAATGATGTTACATAGTGGGGTAATGAAACAGCTGCAAGCAAATCACCAAGCTAAGGGAGCAAAGAGGACACCAATTTCTGAACGTTGTTGGAAAATAGATTTTTCTTAGCAAAACGGCCAGTGCATTCCTCCATTTGGCTTGGTGAGGTAAGAAGCAGTGGTTCCTAGTCCAGAGAGAATTTGTGCATGTTATTCTCTACTAGCTTATCTATCTACCATTTCTAGAAACGTTTAGGATTTTGAAACCCTTGCTTGCCCTTTTTCCCATGCCCCTGTGACCACAGGTTTAAAAAGGGAGGGAGAGAGAGAGAGAGAGAGAGAGAGTGCGTAAGAGACTAAAATGAATCATTTAACCCACTCTTTCTTAAATTCCCCTTTTTTCCCCCGAGCTACGGGACAGATGAGACAGATGAGAAAAATACACACCCACAGAAAACAATGGAGAAATCTAGAATTTTAGTTTAATGTTATTGATGGCCTCTTTAACCCAAAACAAGCAGCAGAACCAATGGAGGAGTTGCATTCTGATGTGATTGCTGTTAGAAGAAGAAACTGAATATTGTATGACGTGGGATTTATTTCACCAGAGGTTAATTGACAAAAACAGAGGTTAGAAAGTTGGAGATATGAGAATATGTAGATTATGTAAACAAGACTTATAATGGATGAGTAAATTTGATTGTTACAGAACGTTAAGGTAGGTAATACTATTTTGATTGCTATTTCTTGGTATATGATTGTATCTTGGTAAGATCATTATGAATGTGATGATTATTATATCTTAATACTTGTATACCTAGACAGCACACTGTTCAATATAGAAAGGGAATTTTTTAAATAATCATAATATATATATATTCTTCTTCTTGTGCCATATCCGTTATCGGATGTTGGCAATCATGTTGGCGATCCTGTTTTTATCAGCAGCCGCACGAAAAAGTGCTGCTGAGTTTTGTCCAAACCATATACATATACATATACATATACATGTACATGTACATATACATATACATATACATATACATATACATATACATATACATATACAAGTGCTGCTGAGTTTTGTCCAAACCAGTCCCTTAGATTTTGAAGCTACGATGTTCTTCTTCTGCTTGGACCTTGTTTGCCTTCAATCTTTCCCTGGAGGATTAAATGGAGTATGCCGTATTTTTCTAGGTGTCGCGTCACAGGTCCGAAATATTCTAATTTTCGTTTTTTAATTGTTTTGATGATTTTCCTGGGCTTTCCCAGGCGGCTTATCACCTCCTCATTTCTGATCTTGTCACCCCAGCTTCTACGTAACAGCTGCCTCTCAATCCACATTTCAAATGCTTCTAGTCTCTTCAGATGGCCTTCTGTCAGAGACCAACTCTCTACTCCATAGAGCAGGACAGGAAAAATACAGCATCTGACAAGCCTGATTTTCAGTCTTAGGCTTATGTCGTGACTGCAGAAGACCTTTTTCATTTTGAAGAATGAAATAACAATAAGGTCGTTGTTGATTCCTATGGAAAGCATCCAATTACACGGATGATGATTTAGCAGCTAACCGTGGGAATGAATCACAGTCCTGCTTGGGATGTGCAAAGAAAGCACGAGAGGCCTAGATGGTTTCTGTGGGTGCTTTCACGTTGCATAATTTGAAGTGCTCCGGAGCAAACAGGAAAAGGCAGTTGAAAATTAACCATTACATCCAGTGGCTCAACTGTCGGTTGGAATTTTTTTTTTTTTTTTAAGCTTAGGTTAATTGGCAGATTATAGGTAGTCCTCGGTTTACAACCACAATTGAGCCCAAAATTTATGTTGTTAAGTGAGACATTTATTAAGTGAGCTTTGCCCCATTTTACAACCTTCCTTGCCACGGTTGTTAAGTGAATCCCTGCATCTGTTTAAATTAGTCACACAGTTATTAAGTGAATCTGGCTTCCCCCCATTGACTTTGCTTGTCAGCAGGTCACAAAAGGGGATCACTTGATCCCCGGGACACTGCAACTGTCGTAAATATGAGTCAGTTTGCTTGTGTGACCAAGGGGGGGGTGCCTCAACAGTCGTAAGGGTGAAAAAACCGGTCATAAGTCACTTTTTTTCCAATGCTGTTGCAACTTCGACCACTACATACACTGTTGTAAGTCGAGGACTGCCTGTATTTCAGATTAGTCCATTTAAAATTAACTAATTATTGAATATCCATATGGGTGGAGGAATTTTGTTGATCTGTTAATACAAAACTCACTTGGTGTCCTTGACTTGTAGCGGAAAGTTTGGACTGATAAGCGTTCGCAGAAAAGTACGATTGCTATACGTGGAAGGATAGTGTAACAACAGGCATCACTTAGTTCAGACATGTCAAACACAAGGCCCAGGGGCCGGATGTGGCCCCCGAAGTGGTTTTTATGTGGCCCGCGAAGCCATCCTGGAAACAGTGAGGGAACGGCCCCCGCTGCCTTAGTCCTGGCCCAGCCCAGCCGGGAGCCAATGTACAATTTTGTGGTGGCCATCTTGGCACTTGCCCTGGTGGACCATGCCTTGGCACTTGGCCCGGTCCAACCCCCTTCTACCAGAGACCCACAGATCTGTCCTACTCCTACTCCAGATCTGTCCTACTCCTGCCCAGGCCCCCACAGGCACCCTTGACGCGAATGATGTAGAACTGGCCACGCCCACCCAGTAGGCCACACCCACTCCATCCATGCCCACCCAGTAGGCTGTACCCACTCTGGCCACACCCACCCAGCCCCCCAAGGGCAACCGCAATGCTGATGCGGCCCTCAGTGAAATTGAGTTTGACACCCCTGACTTAGTTTGTCGATTTGAACGAAGATATTTCCAATATTATGCCCTTTTTAGATGTTTAGCACAGTCTAGAAAACTCACTGGTTTGTGGTGAAGACCTTGGTGGATGCCTTGATCCTGGAGATCTGGAAAGATTCCTGTTGTCCCAGATCCTCTTTCATTTACAGTTCTTTGAAGATTTGAAGTATTGAAACGCTTAGGCTGACGGACAGGCCTAAAACCAAGACTGTGGAGAGAAAAAAACAGGGAAGAACTGAGGGCGAAGGTCTCTCCATACTTGATTTTGGTCATTTCAAGATTGGCTCCATGCTTTTAGGATTCTACTCAGGGGTGGGATTCAGCCAGTTCGCACCAGTTCGGCAGAACTGCTAGCTAATTTTTTGTTGCCCAGGCCCAGAACGTTCTGGAAGCGGCATCCATACAGAGAACCGGTTGTTCACGTATCTGAATCCCACCACGGATTCTACTAGATTTCTATGGAGATTCTCAATCATCCATGATTGTCTCAGAAGTGCTTTTCAAAACACAGCTGGACTTTCTTGGTTTTTTTTTTCCCCTTGAAAAGATTTCCCTTCTCATCCAACTGAACTGAAAAAGCTTCTTGGATGAGAAGCAAAACATATTCAAGGGAAAAAAACTAAGGAAGTCCAAGTTGCCTTTTGAAAAGCACCTTTGGGACAGTCTACCACAGGGGTAGGCAACCTTGGTTCTTTTATGACTTGTGGACTTCAATTCCCAGAATTCCTGAGCCAGCATGAGGGAAACTATGGCCCCTTCATGACTCGTGGACTTCAACTCCCAGAATTCCTGAGCCAGCATGGCTCAGCATGGAAACCTCTCCCTTTCCCCTCAGCATGGCTGGCTCAGGAATTCTGGGAGTTGAAGTCCACGAGTCATAAAAGAGCCAAGGTTGCCTACCCCTGGTCTACCAGATTGTCTCTCTTCAGCAACTCAGCCTATTCTTTTAAAGGAAAGGTATCAAATCCAGTTTGCAGTAGAAGCACTGGGATCTCCAGAGTTTGGGGGGTGGGTGTAGGTAGATTGTTTCCCCACTTGTGGAAATGTTGTCTTATCCCACTTCCTATGTTCTAGCTTTCTTTTCTTCCTCATAAGCTTTGGGCATGTTTTAAGGTGGTCCTGCTGCCTCTTTCTTGACCGTAAGTGCATTTGTCAAGCTCCTTAGAAGAAAGCTGGTTTACAAATAAAATAAGTCATCAGTAATTTTTACGAATGGCTGTGAAAGTTGGACCATAAGAAAGGCTGAGCGACAAAGAATGTAGGCCTTTGAACTATGGTGCTGGAGAAGACTCCTGCAAGTCCCTTGGACTGCAAGGCGTTCAAACCGGTTAGTCCTAGAGGAGATCAACCCTGACTGCTCTTTAGAAGGCCAGATCCTGAAGCTGAAACTCAAATACTTTAGCCACCTAATGAGAAGGAAGGACTCCCTGGAGAAGAGCCTAATGCTGGGAAAGATGGAGGGCAAGAGAAGGGGACGACAGAGAATGAGGTGGCTGGATGGAGTCACTGAAGCAGTAGGCGTGAACTTAAATGGACTCCAGAAGATGGTAGAGGACAAGAAGACCTGGAGGAACGTTGTCCATGGGGTCGCGATGGATCGGACACGACTTCGCAATTAACAAACAATTTTTACGACTGGCACATTGAGAGTCTGCTTTTCACATTGAGTGGAGGACTTTCCACTTCAGAGAAGTTCAGAGCAGTGAGTGGCTGCCATCCATTCTTCTCCCCAAATATTAGATCTATAGAACAACAGCTGAGCTACAAAACTTGAGCCTAAGGCATTGTAATGGTTTCCCGGAATTAATACTTCCTTCACCTGTTAAGCCTTTACTAGAGGTTCAGCGCTGACCTTGTCACAGTAGTTCACGGGATGTGATTAAGCCTTTATGCCTTGCTCAATAACAAAACAAAAAACAAAGGCCAAGCTGACTTTGCAGTGTTGACATAACAGGAGAAACAGTGTGAAGGAAAGAAAAAGAGAAAGAAGAAAGAAAAAAACTTGGTTTAATTATACTGTAGGAAGTCACACACACCCCCCCCGAGAAGGAAATATTAAAAGGGCAGAATATTATATTTCCTCAAAGGATTTTAAAGAGGCAGAAAAGCATGACCAGTTTTTTTTATTAGCCCTAAGTCTCCCTCCCCCAAACAAAAACCAGCTCTGTAGAAATGCAGATGTGATAATCCATTCAGGAAGGTTGGAGCCCTCCAGCTAGAAGCTTAGAAACACAAAGACACCTAAAATCTACATATCCCACCCAAACTCTAAGACAGGACATAATAGGATTAACCCACCAATACCAAAAGGACACACTCAGACTCAGGTCAAAAGTACATGACACAGGAAATACAAAGCCTCAAACAGGAACAGGAAACAACCTCAAGAGCCCCAGAGGGTATAAAAACCCACTCCCTACATGTGCTCACTCTCTCTTTTCTTCCAGAGCCATCTTTCTGTCTGGCTCTCCTCTTCAATAAACTGCAACCTTCTTTCTAAAGCAGTCGCCATGTTGTTTATTCCCGGCTTGGACTGAACCCTGATGAAGATTTTTCCTTCAACAATACTGAAGATAATAAAAGGATATATAGCTTCTGGGTTTTTTTCCCGGATCAACCATTAATAGTAAAGGAACAAACAGTCAAAAATATATGTTGCCACAAAGAAGGGGTCAATTTATTCTCCAAAGCAGAAGGCAAGACAAGAAACAATAGATGGAAACTAATCAAGGAAAGAAGCAACCTAGTACTAAGGAGAAATTTCCTGATCATAAGAATAATTAACCAGTGGAACAACTTGCCTCCAGAAGTTGTGAATGCTTACTGGAGGTTTTTAAGAAGAGACTGGACAGCCACTTGTTTGGGACAGAAATTTTGGGCTAATATTTGTTTGCAATATTAGTCACTTGTTCGGATGGTTGCCTGTTGGTGTTTAAGTGAATTGGCAAATGAAGAAATTAAATTTCTTGGCAGATCTGTTTTTATCTCTCTTTCTGTCTTTGAATCAAGCGTGATCTCAACTCAAGAGGTCTTGGTTCCTTTATGGATGTTTCCTGACTGCAAATGATATTATAGATTTGCAGGATCCAATCTGGGTCGGTCACCGGGACCAGAGGTTTCATCTTCCAAGCTTTTGGAGTAGTGCTGGAGCCCATCCTCAGGGAATTTCTCTCCAGCAGAAAGTGTGCTTTGGCCTGTTCTGTGTGATCACATTGCAATGAACAAGGACATACGTTCAGTTTTGCAGTGACTAAGATTGTCGGCCGAGCAGGTACAAAAACAGCCAGGGAAATAATTGAAGCCTGCGAAATGGGCCCCTCGCCAGTCAACAGGAGTGCTGATTTACCACCAGCTTATCAAGTACTTAGGAGCTGAGGGCTTGGCAGCACAATGAAACAACAGCCAACAACTTAATAGTCAGCCATCAGGGGGAGGAGGAGGAGGAAGAAGAAGAAGAAGAAAGAAGAAAGAAGAAAGAAGAAAAGAAGAAGAAGAAGAAGAAGAAGAAGAAGAAGAAGAAGAAGAAGAAGAAGAAGAAGA
>NW_015388871.1:82453-91805 GCF_001527695.2 Protobothrops mucrosquamatus
GGAGAAGAAGAAGAAGAAGAAGAAGAAGAAGAAGAAGAAGAAGAAGAAGAAGAAGAAGAAGAAGAAGAAGAAGAAGAAGAAGAAGAAGAAGAAGAAGAAGAAGAAGAAGAAGAAGAAGAAGAAGAAGAAGAAGAAGAAGAAGAAGAAGAAGAAGAAGAAGAAGAAGAAGAAGAAGAAGAAGAAGAAGAAGAAGAAGACACCTCCCAGCTTTCGGGGAGATGGGTGGTTAAGAAATATGAAATGTAAGTAAATAAATATGTAAAACTAGCCTACAAATATGTCCAGGGCCATATAGGAATCAAGGCCCATCATTTCTTTATTTACAGATGTTGAAACCATAACTGGGACAACACATTTATCAAGGTTAAGACAAACACCCAAGTTCTCCAACTAACATTCTAGAGCAAATCACATGTTTATAATGAGATATACCCTAATTCTTGGTGGATACCTTGGATTCATCCATAGTTTGGCATCCTCGCTATGGGGTGGTGTTATCCAAACGCAGAAGGACCGCAGTTGGACCGAACAGGTTTTGTAACCAACAAGGAGCCATGTGTGATCTGTGTTTGTGTGTAAGACGGTAGAATGCCTGCCCTCATTAGCAAATTTTCTGCTTTACTTTGTCATGCAAACACAGCCAGAATGTTCACATTCTTTGTGTCCTAAACACACAATACATTCTCTTTGTGTTTATACAAGCAAATAAAATCTCTGCCCGGCTTAAATAAACCCCGAGGATTTAATTTTGGTAAGATTCTTCCTTGAATGGCTGTGGTTCGTGTAGAGATTGAAATAAAGTCCAAGGAAAACATCCGATCTGTCCATAATAAGAAAGAAGATTTTAGACAATTTTAGAGAGAATCCTGTTCAGAAGGAAACTGCTTTTGAAGTTCCCACAAAAACCCCACACTCCTTAAAATAGATGCTTTACACTGTATAAAACTTTAGAGCTGTTTTGTTTTAGCTTCTCACTTAAGTATTTTTTTTAGGGAAGAGCGTACGTGTAGCTAGGGTTGAACAGTGGAGTCCTTAGTGCTCTCTGGAGCAGAAGGGAAGGCAATGAGCTGATTAAATGAGAACTAGCAACAATGATTGGTTAAATGTCAGCCCGTTTGTTAAAGCTGACATAAAAGCAGAACCCAGAGGGAGAATATTTAGATAGGAAAGAATGAGGCCTTTGTCCCAAAGGTGCTTTTTCAAGAGGCAACTGGACTTCCTTTGTTTTTGCTCGAAGACGATTTCTTTGAAGACAGCAAAGTCCACATTTTGGACGGAGAGGATCGCCGGGTTGAAAGAGGGGCCAAAGAAGCCATCTGTGTCAAAATTGAACAGCCCTCTCTCAACAGAGGGGGAGGGATACGACATCATCTATCTCCAGTCTACAACACAATCTTTTCAGCAGTTCCAAGAAGGCTCCAGACCCATTTGCACCACTCAGGTGACCTTGAGGACACAGATAAACCTCCAAGTGGCTTCAACGACTCTCTAAAACACGGGTGTCAAACTCGCCACGCAAACCATTAGATGGCAGCCAGTGGTTCCATAGCTCAAATCGTTTTGCTGCCATCTCATGGTCATGTAGATTTGTTGTTGTTAGTTGCGAACTCATGTCCAACCCATCGCGACCCCATGGACAACGTTCCTCCAGGCCTTCCTGTCCTCTACCGTCTTCTGGAGTCCATTGAAGCTCACGCCTATTGCTTCAGTGACTCCATCCAGCCACCTCCTTCTCTGTCGTCCCCTTCTTCTCTTGCCCTCCATCTTTCCCAGCATTAGGCTCTTCTCCAGGGACTCCTTCCTTCCCATTAGGTGGCCAAAGTATTTGAGTTTCAACTTCAGGATCTGGCCTTCTAAACAGCAGTCAGCAGTCATGTAGATTATTGCAACCCTTTTCAATCAGTGTTCTGACTGTCTATGAAGATTCTCAGTCATCCAGGTCATAGTTATCTCAAAGGTGCTGCTGAAGAAGAGCTGAAGAAGCTTCTTGGATGAGAAGCGAAACGTCTTCAAAGAAAAACAAAAAAGTCCAGTTGCCTCCTAAAAAAGCACCTTTGGGATACAGTGTTCTGAATGTATTGCTAAATTAGAAGAAGGGAGATGAACAAACATAGTGAATCACCCAAGATTTGATCCATTTAAGCATTGGCAATCTCATGAAGACTTCATCGCCCACTGTTCTTTTTTGCCTAGGTTATTTTTTTTTCCCTTATCAAAACTGTAATCATTTTTCTCACACCCAATGTTGCTCAAAAGCAAATAATGGCTTTTCATAGGCATTACACTGAAAAAAATATATATATCAAATCAGCTGCAGTTCAACCCGGATCTTATTGCAGTTCAGACAATGGCCTTCCTGGGTGGCAAACAAAGTTTGAACCTCAAGGAAGCATTTGAAGAACTTCTCTTGGAGTGACAAAAATACATTCAGAAGCATAATTTTAGTTGAAAGATTTTTGCCAAGAAAAACAGTGTTACTCTTTCCATATTTCATCTAGCAAAGATGGTGTTGGGCACGGGTGTGGTCTTCTAAACTTAAGGCAACTCTGACCTTGAAGTTAGGAACTTCTAGCTTAAACTCAAACAGTGCAAATTCTCCACACTTCCCCAACAGACAGTCCCACCGCAAAGAAGAAGTTGTTGCAAAAGCTGAATTGGTTGATGTAAAATATATAAAAAAGGAGGGGAGTGATTCATAGTTGGAGAAGAACGTGCTGTTGCAAGATGTTGTGTTGGATGCTAATTTAGATGGCCTTAGAAGCACCCAAGGTTCTAGAGGGCAAATCTACCAAGGACTGCTAGTCATTTATTTCTAGCCTAGAATTTCTCCATGTTAGGTGCCCACAGCAAAGATGGGGGAGGAGATATATCTTGACCTTCTGCTTGTGGGTTTCCTAGATTTGGTAGACCACCATATCAAATGAAATCATTTAGGATGACCCATCCTGTTCTCAATGGAAAAAGGTGTTGGGCACATTAGATCCATCATGTTTTCATCTCAATGGAAGATTTAGGATGATTCATCATGTTCTCAACTCAGTGGAACATTTAGGACGACCCATCATGTTCTCAATTCAATGGAAAAAGGTGTTGGGCACAGTACATCCATCATGTTCTCAGCTCAATGGAAGTTTTAGGATGACCCATTATGTTCTCAGCTCAGTGGAAGTTTTAGGATGACCCATCATGTTCTCAACTCAGTGGAAGATTTAGGATGACCCATCATGTTCTCAACTCAGTGGAAGTTTTAGGATGACCCATCATGTTCTCAACTCAATGGAAGTTTTAGGATGACCCATTATGTTCTCAGCTCAGTGGAAGTTTTAGGATGACCCATCATGTTCTCAACTCAGTGGAAGTTTTAGGATGACCCATCATGTTCTCAACCCAGTGGAAGTTTTAGGATGACCCATCATGTTCTCAACTCAGTGGTAGTTTTAGGATGGCCCATCATGTTCTCAACTCAGTGGAAGATTTAGGATGACCCATCATGTTCTCAACTCAGTGGAAGATTTAGGATGACCCATCATGTTCTCAACTCAGTGGAAGATTTAGGATGACCCATCATGTTCTCAACTTAATGGGAAAAGGTGTTGGGCACAATAGATCCATCATGTTCTCAATTCAATGGAAGATTTAGGATGATCCATCACGTTTTCAACTCAGTGGAAAAAGGTGTTGGGCACAGTAGATCCACAATTTTGAGAGAGGTAGCTTTCCTTGTGTAAGTTAGATGCCCTCTGATGCATACCTTTGATAAGCTGGTTGAGATGTTCTCCTCTCTGATCAAACATTGAAGTATAGCATGTCAAGTGACTTGAGTGTAAAATTAGGACCGACTATGGGACTCTTATGGTAGTATATAGGAGACATTTTCTCTGTGATGTTATTGCTGATGTGAAATACATGGAAGTTGGGAAAGAGAGCTCAAGTAATGAAAAGATTTGGTGTACCTCCTTTTTTGCTCTCGTTCAAACATACAATTTCCCTCCATTGCCTTCAGGCTGGACAATAGCTTGACTCCCTCTTCTTTGTGGCAGCCCCTCAAATATTGGAACACTGCTATCATGTCATGCCTAGTCCTTCTCTTCATTAGGCTAGACGTACCCAATTCCTGCAACCTTTCTTTGTATGTTTTAGCCTCCAGTCCTCTTAATTCCTGTTAAGAGCCACTGAGCTGAAGAAATCCTTCTTCCAAGCAGATTATCCAATGTCCTAGTTCAAGGGTAGGCAACCTTGGCTCTTTTATGACTCGTGGACTTCAACTCCCAGAATTCCTGAGCCAGCCATGCTGAGGGAAAGGGAGATGTTTCCAAGCTGAGCCAAGCTGGCTCAGGAATTCTGGGAGTTGAAGCCCACGAGTCATAAAAGAGCCAAGGTTGCCTACACACCCGCTATAACTTTGCTCAGGTCTTATTTGGTGAAGAAATAGTCAAACAACATAAATCATGATTCCGTAAAGGCTGCTTGCCGAAGATAAGCTTGGCAAATAGAGAGCAGATTGCTCACAGTCTTTTACCTGTGCGCCAGATGTTATCTAGGCCCCGTCGCCCTGCAAGTCAACTCCAGTTGGCCTTTTATCTCATTTTTCCTTCCTTCTAAAAAGAGAAACAAAAACTGAAGCGCAATTTGGCTTGGCAATCACATTGCGGAAAGCAGATGGTTTGAAATAAGATGACCGGCTTCCCAATCTTCAAAGCTGAGATTCCCAAATTGTTGTGTAGGGGCATCCCTCAACTTACGACCACAACCGAGCCCCAAATCACTAAGTGAGTTTTGCCCCATTTTATGACTTTTCTTGCTACTGTGATCAAGCGAATCACCGCAGTTGCTAAGTTAGTAAGCCGGTTTGTTAAGTGAATTTGGCTTCCCCCGTTGACTTTGCTTGTCAGAAGGTCGCAAAAGGGGATCAGGTGACCCCGGGACATGGCAAACCGTCATAAGTACGAGACAGTTGCCAAGCGTCTGAATTCTGATCACGTGACCACGGGGATGCAGCAACGGTCGCAAGTGTGAAAAACGGTCCCGAGTCGCTTTTTTCAGTGCCGTTGTAACTTGGAACGGTCACTAAATGAACATTTGTGACCTTCTGACAAGCAAAGTCAATGGGGGAAGCCAGGTTCACTTAACAAGCGTGTTGCTAGCTGAACAGCTGCAGGGAATTACTCAACAAACCTGGCAAGGGAGGTCATAAAATGGAGCAAAGCTCACTTAACAAATGTCTCGCTTAGCAACAGAAATTTGGGGCTCAATTGTGGTCGTAAATTGAGGATTGCCTGTAATCGCAAATGTCCCACCAGCTATCAATTTTAGTGGCCATACGCTATGATAGTGTGAAAAGGGAGTCAAGCTATTCTCCAAACCACTGAAGGCAGGACAAGAAGCAACGGTTGGAAACTAATCAAGGAGAGAAGCAACCTAGAACTAAGGAGAAACTTCCTGACAGTGAGAACAATTAACCAGTGGAACAACCTGCCTCCAGAAGCTGTGAATGCTCCAACACTGGAAGTTTTTAAGAAGAGACTGGACAGCCATTTGTCTGAAATGGTATAGGGTTTCCTGCCTGAGCAGGGGGTTGGACTCGATGACCTCCAAGGTCCCTTCCAACTTTATTATTATTATTATTATTATTATTATTATTATTATTATTATTATTATTATTATTATTATTATTATTATTATATCAGAAACAAGAGGGAGCCAAGCTATTCTCTAAAGCACCTGAAAGCAGAACAAGAAGCAAAGGATGGAAACTAATCAAGAAGGAGAACCAACCTGGAACTAAAGAGGAATTTCCTGACAGAACAATTAAACAGTGGAACAACTTGCCTTTAGAAGTTGTGGGTGCTCCAACATTAAGAAGAGATTGGACAACCATTTGTTTGAAATGGTATAGGGTTTCCTGCCTGAGCAGGGGGTTGGACTAGAAGACCTCCAAGGTCCCTTCTAACTCTGTTATTGTATTGTATTGTATTGTATTGTATTGAATTAAATCTATTAGAACAGAAAGAATAGCTCTGAACAATCATACAACTAGCTACCAGCTGATTTGGCAGTTTGTGGTTGAGCAGTGTGCATAAAGAATTTCTATGGCTAAGCGGGGCGGTTCAATGAGTCAATTTTATGACTGTTTTTGCCGTGGTTGCCAAGCGAATCACCACACTTGTTTAGCGAACCAAGGGGGTCGTTAAATGAATCTGGCTTCCCCAATTGACGTTGCTTGTTGGAAGTCGGCTGGGAAGATGGGAAATGGTGATCGGAGGAGCCCAGAATGCTGCAACCGTCGTAAATACGAGTCAGTTGCCCAGCGTCTGGATTTTGATTATGTGACCATGGGGACGCTGCAACCGTCGTGAATGCGAGACAGTTGCCAAGCGTCTGAATTTTGATCACGTGACCATGGGGACGCTGCATCCGTCGTGAATGCGAGTCAGTTGCCAAGCGTCTGGATTTTGATCACATGACCATGGGGACGCTGCAACCGTCGTGAATGCGAGCCAGTTGCCAAGCGTCTGGATTTTGATCACATGACCATGGGGAGGCGGTGAGGGTTGTAAGTAAGAGGATTGGTCCATAAGGTCCATTTTTTTCAGGGTCCCTATAACTTCGAACAGGGACTGAATGAATGCAAACTGAGAACTTCTTGTGATGATTGCCTTACCCAAAAAATACTCTCTCGGAGAGTGTTTCCAGCTTCCACCGATGTAACTAGATTTTTTTTTCCCGTAAAGAAGCAAAGATTGAGCCATCTCTTCTCTCTTTGCTGGTGGAATCATAAAATGTAATTCCTCTGCCCTCTAGAGCTTAATTTGAGAATAAGAATCTCTGTCAAGGAAATCCCAGGAAGAACCAAGTGGCCATTTATTACATTTTAGGACATTGGGATGTTTTCAATCTTTGGCGATGCTCTGTGTGATTGTTGTTGTAAAAATGGTGATAAAAGCAACTAAAGAGTCTGTCTGTTGTTTTCCTTGTGCGTAACAAGAGAGAATACTGGAAATTCCTGGCAGAAACTGAGAAGCCTAGAAAATTGTGAAGAAGAAATTTAAAATAAAAATAAATAAATCCAGAGATGACATCCATTTGGAACTTGTTGGTGAGTGAGATCTTCGTATGAGAGAGATTTCAATTTTTCTGAGATCCCATTACCGTAACCCAGAGGTTAAAAAAAAAATTGATCTGATTTAATTCACATTCCCAAAAGAAGAAAAGGTAAATTCTCCTATAGGATAAACTCAGCTCCTGGTGATTGGGGGAGTTTTTCACATAGGTTTTTTTTTTGGGTGCACTTATGGAAGAGATTTGTAATTACCTTTTTCCAGGGTCTTTTTTTTTTATGTTTCATCCTAATTTACAGTTTTGGGCTTTTCCTGGTGGTCTCCCATCCGTGTGCTACTATGATCAAGCAGAGGTTAGTCTGGTGTTGCTGCTATCTGCTGAACAACTCTAAAAGGAATTAATATTAAACCAATTGCATGTATTTTAGAATTTATGACTGGTTCCCATGCATTTAATCATTTTTCCCAGTTGCTACATTCAAGATTTCAGGGGGTTGTTCAACACTGAATTCATCTATGGGGAGAACCACAATGTGATGGTTAAATTTGAGGGTGAAGGAATGCAAAACAACAGTGATTCTTCTTCAAAGATTAATAAAGTCTTAGCATTAATAAATAGAATCTTGAATATTAAACCTTTAGTTTACCTAACACTCTTAACCCATACAGTAAAGTTATGGATCACTTTAACCAGGATTCATGCTAAATTCAAGCCAACCAACCATATCATAGCTTAAAAACCTAGGCGACCCATTATTCTAAGCCAACAGTTGATTTATTTTGGCACAACATGATGTTTTGGCCTCCCCTCTTTGCTTTTCATGCTGAGATTTGTGACTTAGTGACCTGTGAACTGTGCTAATTGAAGCTTATTTAAGGTTAAAATGAACCAGGGCTTAGTACAATAGCTAAAGCCCAGCCAATAGGATAGGCGAACTATGTCACAGATTGTGTTCCCACATCGATTTGTATTGGGGAATCGTGGTTTACAGCACTGTTTCTCAACCTGAGCACCGTTACAGTGGGTGGGCTTCAACTCCCCAAATCCCTCAGCCAGCATTCCAGCTGGGAATTCTGGGAGATGAAGTCCACCCATCTTAAAGCGGCTAAGGTTGAGAAAGAATGGTTTAGGGATTAATCTACAACATCTCTGTCTACACGAATTAGAGACCAAAATTATATCTTAGCATAATGTAAAATTTGAACTACAAATCAATCTCTTGCAGACATCATTAGAATCAGGTTACTTAACCTGCCATTGAAATTTTTATTGATACTTTATTGGAATCCATTTCAGTCTCTTTCCCCGTATTTCTACACAGGCCGGGATCAAAGAAGATGTAGAACACATCTTCCAAAATGGAGACATTCCAAAGCCGGGAGATATGATTCAATTCCAACTGGTTTTGCCTTTCCAGCATTGGGGTATCTACATAGGCAATGGAGAAGTTGTGCATTTCTCATTTTCATGTGAGAGAAAAGTATTTTATTATCTGTTTCAGGGGTATCAAACTCGCAATGTCACGTGACGTGTCGTGACATATCGCGACTTTTTCCCCATTTCCGGCCATGGAGTGGGCGCAGTTTCGACGTGACACATCTGGCCTGCGGGCTGGCAGTTTGACACCCCTGATTTATATCCAACAGAAATGTCCTACTTTTCCCCTGGGAACTCAAGGGGAAAGCTACCTGGGAGACTTTATGGTAGGCTCACCTGACAAACCACATCTAAGCTAGGTTCAGCTGAGAAAAAATGATGGAGAGTGGAGTGTAGGCAAGTCCAGAGAAAGGGCTGCAAGGCTACTTGGTCATCCCATGCCTCCTCACAAGGAACATCTGGAGGGGAGTAACTTCAGGAGAAGGGGGTGGGGAGACTAGTCTTTGCCAGGAACAATAGTGGCCAAAATTGCGGAAACCTTTTGGGAAAAGTGTATTTTTGAGGTTGGATGGCTAATAACACCACTTTTTTTTGGAGTAGTACCATAAAATTATATATCAATGGAAAGATAATTTAATCAAGAACGTAATGCAACATAGTTTGTTCCATTTTTTTTTCCTTAAATTTTTTATTTTTTGTAAAATATAGATCTTCCAGTATACACAATACATTAACTTTAACTTTCCCCCCATACCCTCCTCGGCTTCCCGGAGCTGAATACAGGATCAAGTTCATATTTCCATAATTCTTCTACAATCATTAATCCAATTAAAACAATTATAATGCTAACAATCTACACACCCCTTTAACTCCAAATAAAGTATTACAACTATACTAATTTATAATCTACCTAATC
>NW_015388871.1:92590-98866 GCF_001527695.2 Protobothrops mucrosquamatus
TGCACTTTATCAGCTACTACATTCAGAGAGTCAGCAAGCATTTTGACAAGCTCTTCTATTTTTCCAACCATTTCTTCCTTAAACTCTTTCATCAAGTCATCAGTAAATTGCCGCACTTTTAACATAAGCTTTTCAGTATAATCATCAAGCACTTCTTGTAATTTTTGAAAAGTGAGGAAGGGAGTAGATGTGGGGGGAGGAGATTTAGATATCAGCGATGAAGGTTGCAAAGATGAAAGTACAGTTGTTTTTATTAATTTTGGAATAGCAGAAGGTCCAGTCCGCTTAGAAGCCATTATATATTTCTTTTAAATAGTCCTTTAAATCAAAAATCCTAAGTCAGAAGAAAAAAAGAATCCACAAAGTCCGTCCTCACTATACCAAAGGGAAAGTGGAGATTTTTCTTTGTTGCAAAAAAACAACTGCCGCAGCCATTTTCCTCCTCACATTCACTTTGACGAATGGGGGAGATCTCTTTGATCTTCCAGAGTTAAATTTAAAATTAAAACCCTGTTAAGTCCATTTTCCTGTTCAGCACCGGCTGTCAAGATAAGTACTCACAAAAAAAAGAACATCTTCTGAAAGCAGCAGCGAGCGCGACTTCTTGTCTCACACACGACGAGGTCTGCCCGGGGTGCGGAGATAGTTCCGGACTCCGGCGGGGCTCTCACCCAAATTCCTCAAGGAACTTGGGGAGCTCAACACCTATCCGGAGCGGCTTCCCCACCTCCTTTAGCCCAAGAGGTGAGTTTCAAGCCACCCGACAGCTGATTTATGCTGTCGGCACAGCTCTAACACAGCCCCGGGAGGGAGACTTCAAAGGAAGCCTCCGACGAAGTCGACGTCTCAAACCGGAAGCCAGTTTGTTCCATTATCTCTACTGTATTCTATGAAATGTTATAGCCAAATCACCAGAAAAAGGAAGCACAACTTGCTTAGGTTGATCTCAGGGAGCTTTCCTTCATCTGATTGTAGCCAATGAGCAGGAGTGTTTAGAGAGCCAATCAGACATCATCTTGCTTTGGCCATGAGCCAATCGGATCACGGTAGGATTCAGTTATTGATGTCATGTATTGAAGCTGAGAGGAGTACCACCAGTCGCCTAGCAAGGTGTCAAAAACTTGATGCCCCCCCCAAAAAAGAAAAAAAGTGATAAAGTACAGGTAGTCCTCGACATACAATAGTTCGCTTAATGACTGTTCGAAGTTACAATGGTACTGAAAAAAGTGCCCCCCAAGCCGCAGCCGAGCAAGGCACCTGCCTGCCCGCCCGGCGGCGCTCTTCCTCCTGTCCGAGATTTTCATTGTTGTGAGCATTTCTGTTGAGGATTGGCAGCGGGGGTGAGGTGGGGGAGTTGTTTGGTTTTTATTCCCCCCGTCTGCTGGGTGGATGCAACAGGTTTTGATCAGTTCACATGACCGTCATAAATATGAATCACTTGCCAAGCATCTGAATGTAAATCACAAGACCCTGGAGATGCTGCAACATTCCAGCTGATCAGCACTTCTTCTGGGCTCGGCAGAAGCGCCAGGATCAGCGCCGAGCTCCAGCTGGAGCCTGGTGCTGATCCTGGTGCTTCCACTGAGCCCCGACAGCCCCAAAGAAGCACCGATCAGCTGGAAAGCAGCACTGATCCTGGCGCTTCCGCTGAGCCCTGACAGCCCTGCAGCTCCAGCCGTCTCTCGCTCAGGCTTGTGCGGTGCTGCCACCGGTTCAGCTCATTCCCCTCCCCCGCTACCATTTTTCTAAATAGTCGCGTACCACCTGCCAGGTGCCAATGTACCACAGGTGGTACCCGTACCACTGGTTGAAAAGCCCTGTCTTACAAGGATGTCAACAAAATCATTTATGAAACCCAGCATCTCAACTTCTCTTTTTTCAGTTTCTGACACATTATTGTACAAGGTCTGCAGAATAAAAATCAAGGATGTCCTAGGAGCTGTGAAAAGTGCCGTGTGGAACAAATTCGATCACAAATATCCTCCCTTGGATCCTACTCGTGTGGTGAAAAGAGCTCTGCATATGGTAAACAAAGTCCTAAGATACAACCTCGTCACTGCAAACTGTGAGCACTTCGCCACGTTGATGAGATACGACAAGGCTCTGTCTGATCAGGTAGGATCTCCAGTTCTCTGATCATTTTTTTCATTTCAATTGGTTTTTTTTCCCCCCTACTTCCAGAAAATACAACAAGTTGCAGACCCTCTTTGGGGCTTTTGCTTCTATTTTTGCTTATTTATAGCTTCCTGCGGTATTCATGAATCCAGTTAGGTGGAATCAGATTTTGGTCAATTAAATAAAGAATACTTTTTAAAAACCCTAAGGAGATATTCCAATAAGTGCAAGGATAGATCACAAGGAAATCTGAGTCTCAATATCCCAGAAAAAAAAAAACACAAGCACAAGTCAGTGTCCATGTCCATGAAGTCCTCAGAAGTTGAGATGAACTTGAAGGCTTTTGATGTGATCCATATCTGAAAGGCTGAGCGCCAAAGAATGGAGGCCTTTGAACTATGGTGCTGGAGAAGACTCCTGCGAGTCCCATGGACTGCAAGGCGATCAAACCGGTCAGTCCTAGAGGAGATCAACCCTGACTGCTGTTTAGAAGGCCAGATCCTGAAGTTGAAACACAAACCACCTAATGAGAAGGAAGGACTCACTGGAGAAGGGCCTAATGCTGGGAAAGATTGAGGGAAATAGAAGAAGGGGACGACAGAGAATGAGGTGGCTGGATGGAGTCACTGAAGCAGTAGGTGTGAACTTAAATGGACTCCAGAAGATGGTAGAGGACAGGAAGACCTGGAGGAACGTTGTCCATGGGGTCGCGATGGGTCGGACACGACTTCGCAATTAACAACAACAACATATCTGGATTTACAGCCCTATTCTGTAAGTTTTCCTTCTTGTCCCTCCAGCTGTTTTTAGTGGCTTCCACCAATGTGTTATTCTCCATAAGTGCTGGCACAACTCCTATCACCCCAGGCTAGAGTAATTCCTTGAAGACATCAAGTTGAGAGACGCTGAGCTTCCATTTCCTCCTTTAAAAAAATGTGTACCTCCAACTGGTGGCCAATTTATTGGAAATTACTTACTATCATGCAATAGCCTTGTTTGTATGCCAAGCTAAGATGCAGTTTGTAACCAAGGTTTGGAAAAAGTTGATTTAACCGTAACCTTGTCTTCTGTTGCTTCTCATTTACAGACTCCAGATTTAAAGACTGGAAATGTCCCATCAGCAGTGACAAAAAAGGAAACTGTTTCAGTCACAGGCATTCAGTTCACACACAACACCAAGGCAACATTTGCCTCTGCTAAACTAAATCAGGGTTGGGACACTCCGATGACCTCTCAGGCTGAACCCCAAGTGGGCACTTGTTTCAAATCTTGCCTGATTTGATTTTTCTGACTACTTTTTTAAGCTCTCAAGAGAGTTGAAACAGCACACAAAAAGTACCTCTCTTTTTAAAAAGTATTTTAAAAAAATAGTATGGACAGCAAATCATTACAACCAAAATGGTTGTTAACTAGGATTGGGGGATGGGGGTGGTTAAAAATGATTCATCATTGAATGTTTAGAGCTAAATATTTTAATAATAATAATAATAATAATAATAATAATAATAATAATAATAATAATAATAATAATAATAATAATAATAGCAGAATAGACGAGAAAGAACTGGAGAAGATAACAAAATACAAAGACCTACAAATAGAAATAGAAAGACTGTGGCAAAAGCAAGCAAGGGTCGTACCAATAGTAATAGGCGCCTCGGGTGCAATCCCAAAACAACTGGAGCACCACTTGAACACCATTGGCATTGACAAATTCGCCATTAGTCAATTGCAAAAGGCAATCTTACTAGGAACTGCTTCCATCCTGTGACGATATCTGTAATACCATCAAACATCCACATCTGCCTATCCCAGGTCCTGGGTAAGGACTCGATAGGTAGACAAAATGCCAAATCCAGTCTGAACATCTGGCTGACTGTGCGATGATCCTCAATAATAATAATAATAATAAGAAGAAGGGACCTTGGAGGTCATCGAGTCCAATCCCCTGCTCAGGCAGGAACCCTACACCATTTCAGACAAATGGCTGTCCAGTCTCTTCTTAAAAACTTCCAGTGTTGAAGCATTCACCGCTTCTGGACGCAGGTTGTTCCACTGGTTAATTGTTCTAACTGTCAGGAACTTTCTCCTTAGTTCTCGGTTGCTCCTCTCCTTGATTAATTTCCATCCATTGCTTCTTGTCCTGCCTTCAGGTGCTTTGGAGAATAGCTTGACTCCCTCTTCTTTGTGGGCAACCCCTGAGATACTGGAAGGCTGCTATCATTTCCCCCCTCGTCCTTCTCTTCGTTAAACTAGACATACCCAATGTCTGACAAATTTCTCTCTCTCTCTTCTTTTAAAGGCAGAACGATTTAACTTTACTGTAGATCGGGATTTCGAGCAGGAGATCAGAAGATGCCTAGCTGAGGTTGATTGTGGAAGTGGAGAATGTCTTTCAACCTTCCAGAGAAAGATTCCTTGAGCCTCACTGATGTGGATCAAATCTTTTTTTCTATAATAACATTTGAGTTTTCAAAATCAGCCTCGCTCAAGGGTGTATCTTGTGCCTTTCAACCTGGACAAAATTAGGAAGGAATTTGGGACTTGGCTTTGTTTCAATCGGTGTTTCTCAAACTTGGAAACTTTTGAGACATGTGGACTTCATCTCTCAGAATTCCCCAGTCAGCACAGTCCCCAAAATTACGACCAGAATGGAGCTCAGAATTTATGTTGCTAAGTGAGACATCTGTTAAGTGAGTTTTGCCCCATTTTATGACTTTTCTTGCCACGTTGGTTAAGTGAATCACTGCATTGGTTCAGTTAGTAACACGGTTGTTAAGTGAAGCTGACCTCCCCCGTTGACTTGGCTTGCCGGGTCACAAAAGGGGATCACGTGTTCCTGGGGCACTGCGACCGTCATAAATATGAACCAGTTGTCAAGCATCTGAATGTAAATCATGTGACCACAGGGATGCTGTAGTGGTTGTGTGAAAAATGGTCAGAAGTCATTTTTTCAGTGCCGCTGTAACTTTGAACCGTCAGTAAATGAACTGCTGTACGTCGAGAATTACCTGTACACAGCTTGGTGTCAACGCTGCTGACATTGGATGTTTTTGCATTGACAACAGATGGAGATGCAGCCATTGTCTTACGATGTGTGGACTTCAACTCCCAAAATTCTCCAGCTAGCAACGCTAGCTGGAGAATTCTGGGAATTGAAGTCCACACATCGTAAAGTTGCCAAGATTGAGAAACACTGGTCTAGCTAGACATAATAACACTGAACCTAGTGTGAGAACCAAGGTTATTGAAATAAAGCGGGCTGGAGAGCTGGAAGGGAAGCCCTTGTTTTAAACTAATTGGGGAATGTGATTTATGAACTGGAGGAGGGAATTGTACTTTGATACTATGTGCTCAGGGGAGGGGAACTCAGTTTTTGGCTTCGATTGTGTTAGTGCCAGTGCTAGGCTATTCAAATAAAGATTCTTTAAGGTAAACAATGCCTCAAAGTTCTTTGAAGAGTTTCATCTGTTGGAACCATGAACTTGGATTGGTATGACCTGCTACGGTAGTTAAGATGTAGCAGCTAATCTTATAAAGCTAAAAAGAGTCAGATCTGCCTAGGACTTGGATAGAAGCCCACTAGTAATTCTTGGAAAAAACAATATTAAACCACCTTTGCCTTGTTCTCAAGAAAATAACCTACATACCCTAAAGTCACCAAGAGTTAGGCTTGATTTCAGAGGTTTTATTTTCACTTCCTGATTCAGTGTGGTCATGTAAACACAGCTCAGGTAAATCACCCCCAGGCAAGGTTGAGTTCTATTAAGTACCCTGTATGAATATTCCCCATGAGGCCTGGAGTGAAATGTCTGTATTAAGACTTGTCCCAAAGGTGCTTTTCCAAAAGGCAACTGGACTTTTTCAGTTTTCTTTTTTGAAAACATTTTGCTTCTCATTCAAGAAGCTTCTTCTTGTGTTAACTCTCATGACTCTCATGAGAGTCTAGCTAGACATAACAGTACTGAACCTAGTGTGAGAACCAAGGTTATTGAAATAAGAGCTGATAAGGATTGGCGGTCTGGAGAGCTGGAAGGGAAGCCTGCATTTTAAACTAATTGGGGAATGTAATTTATGACTGTCAACTAGAGGAGGGAATTGTGCTTTGATACTATGTGCTCAGGGGAGGGGAATCCAGTTTTTGGCTTCGGCCTATGTACG
>NW_015388871.1:101638-103660 GCF_001527695.2 Protobothrops mucrosquamatus
GGGGGCGGTGGCGGTGTAGTGAGAAGACAGAAACACAGCCAAATAGTTCATGAGGCCTCTTCTCTTCAAATGAAGCCATATTTAAGTGTTTTTAAAAAGGGGGGGGAACGACGACTTCTCAACCAACTGGCCCTCCAAGAATACACATGGCCACAAAACGTTCATGGGAAGTTACCTTGAAACGAGATTCTCCCGACCCATAGACTACTTGAATGTGGAGGGGGAAAAAAAAGTGTCGGCCAAGTGCTTGGCCGGTGACCCATTCAGACTCCGAAGGAACCGCGGGAGGCCAGCAGAGATTCCCCTCTTGCTCGGAACAACCCCCGAGTCGGGAAAGGGGCAGAGAGAAAAGGGAAAGGGAGCTTCCGTGCCCACCGCCTCACAACTTTTTGCGACCGCATCAGGGCGGCAAAGGCGAGAGGGAAAGAGTCAACCTGGCCCCCCTTCCAGGCCCAGACCTTCCCCGACGCAACGTGCACCTCCCCCGGGCCGCGGGAACTTGCGCGGAGAGTGGCACCAGCGCCGCCCGCGCGCAGAGTTGGCGCTCCTAGTGTAGCGGCGCGGCGGCAGCGGCGGCCACGGCAGCTCCAGCCCGGGCATCGGAGGGAAGCGCTCGCCGCTCGCTCCCCCTCCCCTGGTGTTGCGCTCCGCCTGCTTGCCTGGCAGCGGCAGCAGCAGCAGCAGCGGCTTCTTCGCCGCTCGCTCCCCCTCCCCTGGTGCTGCGCTCCACCTGCTTGCCTGGCGGCGGCGGCGGCAACAGCTTCTTCGCCGCTCGCTCCCCCTCCCCTGGTGCTGCGCTCCACCTGCTTGCCTGGCGGCGGCGGCGGCAACAGCAGCTTCTTCGCTGCTCGCTCCCCCTCCCCTGGTGCTGCGCTCCGCCTGCTTGCCTCTCTCTCTCTCTCTTTCTTTCCCCCGTGGCCCGCCGCTCTGAAATTACCGTAACTTGCGAGTTCCTGCTCAGCTGTCGACCGGCGTTATCAGCTCCCCCGAGAGGCCTCTGGCTCGGGGAGCGCCGGGTGTGCCTGGAAAGGCGGGAGGGGGGAACCGAGCGGCGGCCACCAGCATCGTTCCCTGGGCAGCTGAGCCGACCACATGTCTCCCTGAGCCAGTCCAGCGGGGGTGGCAGCCGGCAGGGGCATCGCTCCCTGGGCCGTCCCTGGGCAGCCGAGCCAGAAGCCTCAACTCCAGCCTCCCACAGCAGGCTAAGATAGGTGAGTCTGCAGCTCCTTCTCCCCGTCGGCCTCCTCCTCCGCTCCCTGGGAACCTTCGCGCCAAAAGGCGGAAAGAAGAAAGTCCCAGAGAGGGAGAGCGTGGGGTGGGGGGAGAGCAGTCTTTTCCAAGGGGAGGAGAAGCCAGGACGGAGCTGGACGGGGGGCAGATCCGGTGCAAGTTTTGCCTTAGGCTCCACTCTTTAAATCAAGCCTCCTGTTCTGCGCGCATACGCGCATGTGCACATGCACGCACGCGCGTATGTGCGCACAAATTATGCGGCTCCCAGTTTTTTCTTTTGTGAGCTGACTCGAGTATAAGCCTAGGGGGGCATTTTTCAGCTCAAAAAATGGGCTGAAAAACTCGGCTTATACTCGAGTATATACGGTAATATTAAACCAATTGCATGTATTTTAGAATTTATGACTGCTTCCCATGCATTTAATCATTTCTCCCAGTTGCTGCATTCAAGATTTCAGGGGGTTGTTCAACACTGAATTCACCTATGGGGAGAACCACAATGTGACGGTTAAATTTGAGGGTGAAGGAATGCAAAACAACGGTAATTCTTCTTCAAAGATTAATAAAGTCTTAGCATTAAATAGAATCTTGAATATGAAACCTTTAGTTTGCCTAACACTCTTAACCCATACAGTAAAGTTATGGATCACTTTAACCAGGATTCATGCTAAATTCAAGCCAACCAACCATATCATAGCTTAAAAACCTAGGCGACACATTATTCTAAGCCAACAGTTGATTTATTTTGGCACAACATGATGTTTTGGCCTCCCCCCTTTGCTTTTCATGCTG